>NW_028297431.1:2309366-2346392 GCF_049724085.1 Artemia sp. Qi Xiang Cuo
AGGGTAATTGTCTTTATTGTTCCCGCTCAATTCTCGAAACTGGTCTTACAGATCTTGCTAACGCCACTGCTGGTATCTCGTCGATAACAAACCCGGTATGAGACTATTGACAGAAACATAATTAGTCTTCGACACCTGGGTTCTTTTTTGTTAATCCAGTTTAACGCAGGAGAAAAAAACAAAAGTAAAAGCACGTTAGATTCTATGAAGATCAAAGTATAAACACATACAAAGTACTGACAAAACTCTCCAAAAGTGACCCCGCGTACCTCAGCGCCTCTAGACGCAAAATGCTGTACTACTTAATCGCTCCAAGCCAATAAATTATGCTAGAGCGTGATTCATGCGTCGAGTGACTGGGTAATTGTCGAATATTAGCAGGTTGAAATTAAAGAATAAATCGTGCGATATGGATATAAAGAAAAAGTATTGTGCTTAAAAAACCGATTATTATTAAGCGCTGCCGGCTAGCAACCAGAATGGGCGTTCGATACTTTTTCGAAGGGTGCGATATTAGTCGAAAAAAATGCAAAATAAGAAGGAGTCAAATTACTTGCTGTTCCAAATAAAAGGTAGGATATTAAATGTTTTTTTTTTCAAAATTAAGAAAATTTATATTATAGTACCATAATGAGATATATAAAAAATGAACATGACATGATCTACTTAGAATTCAATGTTGTAGGCTATCAAAATATAAATATAGAAAATTCCAGAAAGGCGGGATTCCTTTCATCCCCTAGATTCTATAAAACAAACTTTTCGAGGAGACGGAGAGATTCGGGATAGGGCCCCAGGGCAAAGTTTCCTTGATTGTTTCCCACGGTTAAACTAAAGATTGAACGTTATTGTGTCTCTGAGATCTCATAGTAGTTCCTAATTTTCTACATATTTACTTAACTTACCAAAAAATTATTTTGGGTACTGTTGGTACTCGAGAATTTGATATTTAAAATCAGACAATAACCGGTTTATTGCTGCTTGTATACGGGGACAATTAGCTTCAGCTCAGTGGAAAACTACATTGTAGCTATATTTTAATAAATATTTTAGTTGATATTTTGGTTAGGTTAGGTTACACTCTGCATGCAGCCGCATATTGTATTGTTTCCACAGATTGTATTTTGCTCTCACTTTATTGCTTTTTTACTAAATTAAACAAAAGAACAGAACAAAATTAGTTGTATAAGATTAGACTGACTATTCATGAATTAAACATGCAATAAATATACGGCACTAATCCCCACAAAGGCTTTTTAGCCTGTAAAAGAAGGAGAAGACACATGAGTATTAAGCATAAATTCAGAGCGAATATATTATTAATCAATTAATTAAAAAAATTATTTAGCAAAAATTAATTCATTAGTTAAAAAAATAATTAAATACAATCGGATACATTCTAAACAATTTTTTTTAGCTAAACGAGAGCATTTTTGAGCTGACTTTGGCATCGTATTCAATACAATATGAACCCGCTGTTACAACTTTGGAGTCTGGCTTCACGGATGGAATAAAAGGAATTTGGATATGACTTGTATTGCAAAGAGTATAATCAGTTTGATCAGAGATAAAACATGATGGAACACTAGGGGCCTCAGGGAGGCCACCAAGGACTTGAGAAAAAGTAAAACATACGCTGGAGAGATCTGCTATAAAGGCAAATTATTATATCTGGTACCAAATTTTTGGTGGAACATGGTTTTAACTTTCGAGGGGAAACTTAATAGCTGACTGACGAGAGAGAGGATTAAAGGCACAGTATTTTGAAATTAGAGCAGATGGAAGCTTAGGACAATAATGTTTTTCCACCTGTAAGAAGAATCTGTCAAGACACAAAGACTAGGTTATGCAATTGGGAACAAAATAGAGTTGGCAGGTTAATAGCAATCTTTTCAACCAACTTCTTGCAATTTCAGCTTCCCATTTTAGTAATACAAATGCAACGTTAAAACCAAGGGAAAATTCAGTTTATACATAAACCTTGGCATTTTAACAACGGTTGTGACCATAGTATGGGTTGGTTATCACGATTAAATTCATTTTTTTTTTCGAGTACGAACGCAGCCTCATAAAGACCGGTGCTGGTTTGAAAAAAATAGCATATAAAGTACACAAACTAGTGTATTGTACACAAACTAGTTCTTTAGGTACTCCGTAGTGAAAGTTTTCTAGGGGATGAAGTCTAGCAAATTTTTACAAAGAATATGTTTTCTTCCTAAGGTAGCTATCCTTGAACAATACAGACTTATTCTGATATATAAAAACGAGCCTTATTATTTCAAAACTAGTAATAATATACTACTTTAAGACCGTATAAAGACAGGTGTTTGTTTGAAAAAAAAATAGCATACACATTACACAGACTAGTGTATTGTACACAAACTAGTTCTTTAGGTACTCCGTAGTGAAAGTTTTCTAGGGGATCAGGTCTAGCAAACTTTTACAAAGAATATGTTTTCTTTCTAAGGTAGCTATCCTTGAACAATACAGACTTATTCTGATATATAGAAAAGGACCTTATAACTTCAATACTAGTTTAAGACCGTATAAAGACAGGCAATTGTTTGAAAAAAATAGCATACACATTACACAGACTAGTGTATTGTACACAAACTAGTCCTTTAGGTACTCCGTAGTGAAAATTTTCTAGGGGATGAGGTCTAGCAAACTTTTAGAACATGTTTTCTTTCTAAGGTAGCTATCCTTGAACAATGCAGACTTATTCTGATATATAGAAAAGGGCCTACAATTTCAAAACTAGTAATAATCAGACATAAGATTCACATGTACGGAAAAGTATGATGCCATTGATAGCTTTATTATAGTAAAAGCGATGGATGACTTGTTAAAAAAAAACTCAGATTAAGTCGTTTTTATGAAAAACTTATAGCAGCAATAAGCCTCCTGGCTGGCAACACAACAGAGCAAGACCATATTGGTTTATTGCCAATCTTTACCCAAAGGTACTGACTCATTCATCACGTACACAATTTCCAAAATAGGGCATATCTGAGTCAATGGTTGAAAGGATTTAAGCCCATTAGGGGCATGAATTCACCGGGGACGATTAAGATGTAGCCTATTGGACATAATAAATGAATAGAAAAACTAATGGTGATAACTTACTTGCAGTAGGAGTCAGTTCTTAAAGGTGACATACATTTAGCTCCATTTTTACATGGGTTTGGAGAACAGCTTAGAAATCCTGAAAAACAAGACTAAATATTCCAACCATAATAATTAGTACATTGCAGAGACATGCTAGCATCGTCAAAAGTTTGTGTATTACGTCTAACAAATAAGTGTTGGGCCAGGGGTTCTAAAATATTGTCCCAAATATACCATCGGCTTCATTTCACAGAGAAAAATTACAAGACTATTGAAACACTCCTTACACAAAATTAATGCTGATTATTTAAAACATCATTTTCCTTGGCTTAATAAAACGACAAAATTATTGGTTCATTTGTTTTCGGAGAATTCATGTTAAATGGTGTATCAGTCACTCCTACCTAATTTAACAGTGTAAAGTATTTGAAACATAAATTCGAGAAGGCTTTTTCTGGTGTCTCGTTTCTTAGAGATTTGGCCATGTATATGTCAACGAGAACAGTCCAGGGGGGGCTTTTGGGACTAAAGCTAGTCGTGGAAAAGGGTCCGTTCCCAGGCATGGTTGAACAACCAATAGCTGGAACTTCCGTTCCAGGAAAGTTACATTCTTGGCTCAGTCCAAAAGGCAGTCCATCTTTCGCCTCCGTCGTAGCTTGTTGTTCTTGTGCTACCTTATTTTCTCTATGTCTATTCTCACGTTATTTAATAAAGACCATGTACCAACGTTTATCGTCTATCTTTATAACAATTATAACAGAAATTTTCTGTAATTTTTATAACAAAAAAATACCAGATATTTTCTATACACTGTCTATTAAAAAGTATTTTATCCCTATCTTGAACTTTTATTTCATCGTCATGGAAAGGTAGTGTGGTCTCCGAAATTATCTACCACTCTATATATTAAATATTTACTTAAAATTAAATTAAATAAGTAGTTTATACATAGTAGTTCATCTCCCTCAGGCTAAGCTAATTTCGAAATTAAACGAAATTTCAGCTGGGGGGGGGGGCAAACCGCGGCCTGGGGGGGGGCAGTTGTCCCCTGCCCCATAGCAAATTACACCTCTACGTTAAACCCTTCTTTATAGACTCTTCTCGTCCACTTAGGGATGAACTTCTTTTCGTTCAGCCCTAGGTGGATCCCAAAAAAGAACAATCTTTCGCAGTCTATCCTGCTTCATCCATAAAATGTGGTAGGTCCTGTCTTATTAAGATTCATTAACACCAATTCAGTCCTCATTTTTTATGTTTTATTAGGAACTAATGAGAACTAGGTGCTGGAACTAGTTGATATCATTCCTTAATTTGGTTTGACAGGGAACTGATCATTCCTTGATAAAATTAATAAAGCTTTTCAATTACTTTTCATGTAACTAAATTTAAAATAATTTATTAATAATTTTTATAAAATTAATAATTAACTTTTCTTAGGTTTTTTTATTCAATATTTGGTTGAAGATTTATTTTTTGCTCCCCCCCCCCCTCATTTGGTTCCATGCTCTCCTAATCCTCTGTGATGTTCCTTATATTAAAAAAAACATAGTAAATCAGGAGTTGAAAAATATTTGAGATTCAAAAAATTTGCTTTGGCCCTTATTTGTCCTGCAGATCTATTTCTGAAAGTTTCACATTTATGCTGCAAACTTTAAAGTTTGGCGCCCTTTGGAGAGTAATACACACCAGTCTGCTTTTAAGTTAATTTAAGTACATGCTTTAGGCCCTCGGCAATTTCCTTAAAATCTTTTTCCAGAAACTAAACAAATATCAAATATAGGAAAAAAAAACGTCATTTATTTTACTAGATCATTTTCTGAAAATGCTTTTGTAACACCAACAGATTTACTGTAGGCCTATGTATTTCTCATCTACTTCTGAAGGAGACATGCTGAACAAATAGAAGTGGTAGTGGCAGCCTAACGTTGGATTTATATGTTCTGTCTAGACCTTTTTTAGGCATCCCAATTGGTTTTCTGACAATACCCATATCCCCTGATGGTCCTAGCTGTAACATAGGCTTAATAATATAGGTAAATTTCTAGATGGCCCTATAATTAAGCTAGGATGAAAGTGAAAACATCATTTGATGGCTTTTTTTATAATCTTTCATAATTCAAGAATCGCTTCTGGGGCTAATTGCATTTAAGGTTAGATTATATATTCCAAAAATACCTATTTATAACAATTCAAACCTCATTTATAAGGCAACTCAAAAATAAACGTTTTCCTACTGTTTCAAAGTTTTTTGATTGCCATTGACAAAAATAGCGCTGAATTTTGCAATTTCTAAACTTTGCTGTCGACAATTCAGGTTATATTCCAACTTAGGGTTTATATCTGCACATTTAGGGGGGATGGTGGTTAAATTTGCAGTTGGCCATACAATTTAGCTAGGATGGAAGTGAAAACATCATTTGATGCTTTTTTATGCTCTTTCACTATTCAGAAAAAATACCTTCAGGGCCCCAGGAAGGGCACAAGATTCAATGAGCCCCAGATACACGTCTTGAATTATGAAAGAGCATAAAAAAACGCATCAAATGAAGTTTTCACTTTCATCCTAGCTAAATTATAGGGCCACCTAGAAATTTACCATAATATATTCTTCACAGATCTAATCTCGTGATTTCTCATAGGTTCTTTTTTCATAGAGGTAAATGTAATCTCCCTCTCAACCTGAGTTCATTGCAATGATATGTGGAGTAAGCCTAGCACAGAAACACGCCAGATACTATAAATAATAGTTTTAGGGCACTGGTGCGTTCTATAGTCACTTTTATATTTATGTACAAGGAAACCAGTCATGAAGTGCCTGCCAGACGGGTTAATTGCAAGAGACTGCTATAGAGAAATGCAATGCAAAGCGTGGTTTTAATTGCGTTTACTATTTTTAAACTTGTTTTTTTTGGGGTTTTGGGGGATGTGTAAAGGTAATTATTTTATGTTATTGATTTTTTCCCAGATATGCTCCCCCCCCCTAATGTACAAATATTTAGCCCAAATTTGGTTTTAAACTATTATGTATTCATCCTATTTTATTTCATTAGCATTAACCAAACTTGACTTCATAGAATTAGAATTTCAATTTTCAAAATTAGAATTTGGGATGTCCATTGCCACGCCAGTTAACAAGCTTGACCAATCGATTATGGAATCGGTGCAGCGGAGAGCAACGAAATGCATAAGGAGTTTTCAAAATTTGCCATATTCTACCAGACTTCAGAGGCTCAAAATACCATCTCTCACATACCGACGTAAGCAAGGAGATGTATTGATGACATTCAAATTGATCTGCAACCACAATATCATCCCTGACTTAGTCCAGTTAGATAGTTCATCAAGAACAAGAGGGCACCCCCTAAAGCTCTACTGGAAATGCGCTAATACGAGGCTGCGAAACAAATTTTTCTCCAACCGTGTGGTTGGCTTCTGGAAGTCCCTGAGCCAGAATGCAGTCATGTCCCTAATACTGAAGCCTTCAAGTCAGCTGTTGACAGAGATTGGTGCAGCAAGCCATGGCGCACAGTTTGGAATGCGCCCGATGAGCTGAGCCACCATCATCATTGCCGGCGTCTACAGGATTCGTCCTTATCGCTGGCTAGTGCGATTTAAGGTAATTTTAAAGTAGAAGTTCCCATATAATAAACCAGTACCAGTTCCTAATGTGCAAATATATACCCTGAATTGTATAAAGAGGTGTGGGGGTAAAATTCATTTCCGACAAAAATTATTACTATATTTGTAAATAACATAAAAAAAGGCATCAATTGGTATATTCACTTTATTGGTAACTCAATTATATGATTTGGTAAAAATTTACCCCAGTTTTAGTCTAGGGCTACAGGCTATGTGGGACCATGGGGTGGGGTGGGCATTGTCAGAAAAGCAACCATTATAAATGAAAATAGCCTAGCCTAAAATAAGGAATTTCAATTTTCATAGGCTAGTACCGCCTGTTGGGCTTTAATCAGAATGTTGAATAAGGAATTAAATGTTTTTAAGTTAGGCTAGCCTATATATTGAATAATTCACATGAATGGCCTACAAATATATAAGTGAACATACCATTTGATGCCTTTTTTAATGCTCTTCTGTTAATATTAGGCTACATATTTTACATGCTAGTTTTTAAAACACGTTTTAAACTTATGGTTACTCGGCTTTGATGTAGGCCTATGGGCTGTTTTATTTAGCAACAAATGAGGATAATTGTTTCATAGGGTAGTCTAGTCTAATTTTAATAGACTACCCAGAAATCCGGAAAAACTCAGGATGTCAAAGCCCCCAAGGCTTTCCTCTCCTGTAAACATGTCTCATTTACCCCCATTTAGCCTATATGGGGAAGTCCAAGACTGAGGACTACGAATTTGACTAAGAGTGAGAGGAAGTGTGTTAAATTTAATTAAAATACAAGCAAGACTCCATTCCGGACTCCCCCTAAGCATGGGCGCTCGTAAGCTGAGTTTTAGGGGGGGCTTACCTGGTCTAATCGGCATTTCCAATGCTGTATAATAAAAATGTCAAAACAAAATTATAAGACGGCGTCATTCAGCCAGGGAGGGGCTGGCCCCCCCCCCCCCTCCTGAGGGCCAATATGAACTATACAAACCTGTGAAATTTTTTTTTTCTATGCTACATTAAAAAAAAACAAAAATATTAAAATAGTAACAAATTACAAAGTTTGTAGATAAATTAAAATCCAAATTGTAATATTATCAAAAATATATATCATTTCGTTCTAAAATAAGCAGATGTTACATTGCTGACATAAACACAACCGTAATCACTTCTTTCGTTCTAGTGACGTGGCTGACTGACCAGTGTTGCCAGATCGTGAACAAAAAAGTAAGCCGCAGCCTTTGAAAAACAAGCCAAAAACAAGCCAGACAATTTTTTGCCCAAAATCAAACTTTACTTTTAAAGGTGTCCAAGTTTTGACGGCCGTTTTATAGAAATAATCACCAATATTCAGGTCCTTTGATCCTACTGGCATTATCCACCTTTCAATTCGTTCCCTGGCTTAGGAAGTTCAGTTCCAGTGTAGAGATTATTTTGAGGCTGCATTTAGTAGAATTGCGATAAACCGCTAACCCATGTGAAACTCTAGAGACTTTACAGAAATTCCAACGCGTTATGTTCAGAAAATTCTCGACCGTGATTACTTTCTTGTTTAACATTTCGGGGAAAATTATTGACGAGGACGTCCTCTAGTTCAATTTCTTCTGTGTTAGTTGGAGCACTCTCCGTGTGTGAGCTGCAATTTCTGTATCCCATAATTTCTCTGAGTTGGACCTCAAATTATTACAATGATACTCTGCGACCAAAGGCGTTTTAATGTCAACATTTTGATTCGGTCAGAGGTTCTTTTTGGTACAATAGAGTTATTGCCAGAACAAATTCTTAAAATTGTGTCCCAGCCCTTATGTATTGGTTGAACATAATGATGCATTACTTAATAAAGACCGTAACCCGCAGACAAAAACAAAAAAGATCATTAGATCATTGGTTTATTATCACATAGATACACAAACAAAAATCAGATCATTGGGATATTATCAAATATAAATTCACAAAATTATGGAAATCACTTAGTGTAAAGTCAAAGCTTTGGAATAAAATCCATTTCCCAATACTAAATGCGATGCTAAAACGCCCTTAAAGGGCCACGAAAGATACACAAGGAACACAATCGTACTTTTGTCTTTATCACAAGTCCATTCCAGGGTCATAATTGGCTATCACGAACCACAATACGTCCCTGGGACCCAGAACAAATAAGACTGAGTAAAGTTTCAACCATTAGTTCAATAACTGACAAGTAAATAAGCAGTAACCTCTTAATGAAGTTTGATCCGATTTAATGACATGCTGAGACACGAGTAAAGAGTTATAAAATTTCACCCTCTACTATCGTTTCGTTACGAAGCAAGTACCGTATCAGGAATCCAGACCAGTATGATATGTGTCCTCTATCACTTTCATTTATACTCACTTAATTTTTCTTCTCCAGTGCTGCACTGCAAAGAGCTAGTTGCTGAGGTAACGAATTGTAATGTTCCGCGCCAGCTCCACCTCCGCTCAAATTCGCCAGGTATCAGCCGTATTTTATTCGACTCCGCATGGTTGTAGTATCGAGATAGGGAGACGAAGGTTCTTAGTCTTTATTTGTTCTTGCTGGGACGGATTTCCAGTTTCCTGTTTGATGAGCCACATTTTAACGAAGTCCGAACATTCCACCACTTTAAACATGGATGGAAAGTATCGTGGGCCAGATTGGGAATGACACGCGTTATCAATTTCGATGCTTTTACGTAAGACAAACTAAGAATTGAATTTTGTTGCTGTGCTGCGACAGCCGACTCACTCATCGATTTCAGAAGTTTACAACTTATCATAATTATATTGACCTTTAGCACAATATAGCTGTCCGAATTCTGGCTGCGAGTTGTTCAGTGAATGCATACCTTTTAAGACGCTTTTTGACGGGAAAACTAAAAAAAAAGTGGTAGTTTGGAAAAAAACACTCCAGGGTGGAATTCTCGGTGACTAAGAATATCCGTCTTTCATAGCCCTTTAAGATTGACCAAATGCCTCTAAGATGTCACTGACTTCATCTTCTTCGCTGTCAGCGTCAGGCGCATCAGCTCTGCCACATCGTCCACTGTCAGACGCATTTTCAGCTCCATTTTTCGAATATATGGAACTGTTGAACGAACTCATTTTGGCCGATGGTACGAATGACGAACAGCAGTGGCCACTGACAGACATCCACAGTCTAAAAATCAAAATTGCGTTTAGCATTGGTAAAAGCATTCTATTCCGAAGCTTTGATTTTACACATTTCATTATAGAAAACGCTCTCTCAACGTCTGCGTTGCTGATAGGCAAACTCAGCAACGACAATGCCCACTTTGCCCGATCCTGAAAGACTGGCTCTCCAATAGGGTCGTGAAACTGAAGCACGTGGACCCAGAACTCAGAGGAGTCTTTTGGAAGTTCTCCACCACAATGTTCATTCAAATCAACCTCGAGCAGGCGTCTCCACTGGTTTTCCATGTCTCCAAATTCTGTCACTGGAATCACACTAAGAGGTAGGTCGGCGAACCTGGGTCTAGTCTGAGATAAACATATTGTCGGGGAGAGAATTCTCAATTTCAGAAGGGAATCAATGGGAAGAGGTAAACGTTTCAGAACTGAACTTGCAGCCGTCTTGAGAAAGCCGTAACAGTGAAGCTTTATTTCCTCTTTCATCTCGCTTGGAAGATCAGCTTCGGTTATTTCAGAAGGAAACATATGCCCAAAGTCTACGTGGTCGACAGGAAGGTAGTAAATTAGAAACTCATGGTTGACGTTCAGGGACACTGCAGAGGGCTGAAGGATCCTGCGCAGGATGCACATGACCAAATCTTTCAGCTCTTGAAATAGACGAAATTGGTCTGCATTTGAATGTTGAAATAGTATGTTCACCCTCTGAAAGTCGGCCAATAGCGGTTTCAGAAAGACAATGTATAGACGGTTGCGCTTATCACTGTACATTTCGTGTAAAGTTCTTGCAGTATAGCACCGCTCTTTTTCCTTGGCGATGCGGAAATGTGTTGTCAGTTCGAGGTATTGCTCATCAACTCTACACATTGCGGTGTATCGCGACAACCAGCGTGTACTTGAAGGGGCCACAAGTTTGAGGGGCAAATTTCCATGATTTATCAGCCTATATATCTGGCCGTACGCGTCCCTTCGCACCGGGCTTACGCTAACGCACGTGGACATGTGTGAGAGCATACATTCTAGTGTGCTTGGCATCTCTTCCACGACCTCGGAAACGCACAAGTTCAAAGAGCGGCAAAAACATTTGACAAGCTGTTTGTAAGGTAGCTAAGCTGCATTCAGCACTTTCCCTAGAGTGAGTTGCAACCCACTTGCTATTTGTCCCATCAGCACCAATACCCCTTAGGGTTTTTAAGAAGTACTTTGCACTCTGCAAGAAATTTTGTGAGTTCTGCGTGGAGTATAATAGCTGTAGTTGATGGAACTTCAACCATTCCTAACGCAGTACACACTATCTTTTTCAACTTCGGGCTGTAATATCGCATGCAAATACACATGAACTTCATTGTAGAGACATCAGTTGACTCATCCAGTATTACAGAGTACTTATCATTTCCAATTTCAGCCACTATCTCCTTCAGGGTTTCAGGTTCAAGCACATTCTTAATGAGAGCAGAACATTTAGTTCCTTTTAGCCTCACCGATTCACCAATAGGCCCCGGAAATAAGTCTTTGATGATAGTAGAAAGATGGTCGATTGTTCTCACCGACGAGTGACAGGCTACATGAGCAGCCAATGCATTGAGGTACACACCTCAATGCATTGGGTACCCCCCCATACCAGTTAGGGATTAATTGTTTTATGTACAACCCTCAACATATAATGTACTCCTTCACCACTGTAGTAGTATACCACAGGATCTGTACCTCAGAATTTGATACCTACATCTAACCAAGTGTACTACTCCATATATAGCGTAGCACGACCTACTCCATATATAGCGTAGTAGGACCTATGCCATGTTTAATGTAGTACTGATTGTGGGGTGTAGTACTCAAATTCTTAGTTACAGATCCTGTGGTGTACTACTGCAGGGGTGAAGTAGTACATTATGTTGATGGTAGTACATAAAAATATTAATATCCCTAACTGCCCCATACCGATTTTCACTTTTGCATGTATTCTGAGAAAACCCATGACCAGTTTGCTTCTTCCTTTGAGCATATTTAAACTGAAGTGATGCAAAGAAAACCTCAAATATAAATAAATATAACTTCTCAGAATAGGCCTAGACCAAAAGTGAAAACGGGTATGGGGGTACCCAATATATTGGGGGCAGTACCCAATGCATTGGGGTGTGTACCCAGTGGGCTGGGCTGTGTACCCAATCTGTTTGTACAGAGATACAAACCACAGAAAATAGCTAGAGTGTACATGACGACAGCACGACGACTCCTGAACGACTCACATGAACTAAACAGCTAAACAGGTTCTGTAGATGTTACAGACATGTCTGTTATGAGGTTGATTCCTGGCGTTATTCTATACTAACAAGTAACAGCTAATATACTGTACCTTCAGCTGTAATTCAACCCCATGACTTAATGGCTAATGCTTTTTATGCTGTTGTTACGAAGCCACGTATCTCTTAGGATTTGAAAGCTTCACCGCACTGCCGCGGTTAGATTCGTATTTTGACTATAGAGTTAAAACGTGATTTTGACCTTTCGTGAGCATTCGTTCATTCGTTCGTTCAAAAATCGAATGAATTGCCAAATAATTTAAATTCTTCTCGAAAAAGTAAATGACGCCAATAAATCCGCCAGCTCAAAATATAAAAAGCCAAGTTTAAAGCCACAATTCCGTCCCAAAAATTGTCACGCTAATTATTAACAAAATGAGCCAGATTGGGGTAAAATAAGCAAATCTGGCAACACTGTGACTGACCGTGTTTCAAACAATCTCACAAACAATAGGCTTTACGAAATATGTGGTTCAATACCACTATCTAGGGCTATAATGAAAGAAAGGTTGAGGTTGCTAGGGCACGTTGTGCGGATGAAGGATGACAGATTGCCGAAGATTGTTCTTTTCGGCCAACCGTCTAGGGCTAAACCGAAAGCAGATCATCCTCGTCTGGGGTGGGAGGACGTCATAAAGAAAGATTTAAAGGAAATGGGAACTTCGTAGGAGGGTGCAAAAAGGGAGGCTTTGAATAGATTTGGATGGACGAGGAGCGTGCTTAGCTGTGCTGGCCTCAGGCGGCTTGGTGCTGCGGTGAGTTGTTAGTAGTAGCAGTTGCTTAATTATAATAAGTAAAACGATTGAATGTTTACAGCGAACATTCATCGAATCTTCATTTCGTCTAGCCAGTGACATCAATTGAGGGAATGTGAGAATGTTCCCTCATTAAAAATATTTTTGTAACTCCCATTATTTTTAAAAGGCCTTTATGGGGCTTTTTCATTTAAAAAACGGCATTTTTTTCTTAAAATTTTATTGAAAATTGAAAAAATTTAAACCCACAAGGTTTCCAAAAAAAAATAAATAGGTATCCCCTCCCTCCAGTACCGTGAATTGACACCACTGCGTATCCTAAAAAAGGCCAGAAAAAACTTTCGGTTAAACTAAAAATACTTTCCTGATACTTTCAAACCTTTCGTTGAAATGAAAGCCAAATTATTTTTCCCGGTACTTTCCCATTATATGGGAATTTCTAAAAAGTCAAGTTTGGTTAATGTTAATAAAATAAAATAAAATATGATAAATATATAATAGCTTGTAAACACATTTGGGATACATATTTGCACATCAGGGGTTAGGGGGGGGGGGGGGGTAGAGGTTAAATCAAAGCAAAAATTAAAAAACTAACCTAACCTAACCTAACCTAGTTACAGTCCCCCCTAAACTCCAAAAAAAAAAACAGTTTAAATAACGTATAGGCCTACGCAATAAAAACCAGGTTATCATTATATACTATACTTTTGCAATTTTGTATGTATAACAATATAGTTATAACCAATACGGCGTTTGGTCATAAAATGGCTCATAAGCTAACATGGTATTCACGTGATGGTAAGACAGCAAACCTTATTGATTATTTTATTGTAAACCGAAGACTAGCACGATCAATACAGGATACTAGGGTATATAGGAGCGCTGTTACTGATGTTAAATTTAAGGATCACCAGCTAGTAGTGTCTAGGGTTAATTTAAAGCTGAAATATCGGAAGGCTAATTACCTCCCAGGAAGTTATGATGTTAGTAGACTCCAGGATGAGAATTTGAGAGAATCTTTCCAGGAACAGTTTAATAATAAACTTTAAAATTTAAAATTTGATAATGTGGAAGATGGTTGGAATAATTTTAGAAAAATAATTTGTGAAGTTGCTGAAGGTGTATTAAAGAAGAAAGCTAGAACTGCAGCTCAGAATATTAGTGAAAAAGCTTTATGTTTAATAGAAAGGAGATAGGACTTGTACAAGAATTATCTGAGTGATAGATCGCATGAAAACAAAAGAAATGTAAAGAAAGTGGAGAAAGCATTGAAATATGAATTAAGGAGGCGTGAAGGGGAGGCCATGGATAAAATTGTTGAGGATCTGGAAGATGCAGCTAGACGGCATAATAGTAAAATATTGTACTGGCATGTTAACAAATTGAGAGGTAGTAGTCAATCCGGACTTGTCCCAGTTAAAGATAGGAATGGGGTGGCAATTAGCGATAAGGAAAAAGCTAAAGCAAGATGGGCCGAACATTTTGAGAACTTTCTTAACCAAGATAGAGTTGCATGAAAAAATATAGAGGAACATGAACCAGTATGTGAGACTTTGGATGTGAAGGAAGATTTGTTTTGTGAGGAGGAATGAGCAACAGTATTAAAAGGATTAAAGAATAATAAGTCTCCAGGTGCTGATAGTGTTGTAAATGAATTTCTTAAATATGGTGGCTCTGAGGTTAGAAATAAGCTTTTGAAGATTGTGAATATGATTTTTGAAAAAGGGGAAGTACCTAAAGATTTTAGGAAAACCTTAATTAATCCACTGTATAAGAAAGGTGATAAAATTGAGTGTGGTAATTATCGAGGCATTAGTCTGGTCTCTGTAGGTAGCAAATTGCTTAGTAATATGATACTTTTTAGACTGAGAGATGCCGTAGACAAAGTTTTAGGAGAAGAGCAGTGCGGTTTTAGAAAAGGTAGAGGATGTATCGACCAAATTTTCACTCTTAGGCTAATAATTGAGAAGTGCCTGAGTTTTCAAACACCTTTGGTCCTCACTTTTATAGATTATGAGCAAGCCTTCGATTCTGTTGATAGAGGAGCTTTAGTAAAGGTTTTATCCTTGTATGGTATACCAGACAAATACATTAAAGTGATTAGCGCTATGTACGAGAATAACATTGCTGCGGTTAAGGTAGGAAAAGAAGTTAGTAGCTGGTTTTGTATTAAATATGGAGTTAAGCCAGGCTGTATTCTATCCCGCTTTATATGGATCATTTTGATGGACTTTGTCTGAAGGAGCACAGGAAAGGTATTGGGAGACCACGGAATCAAATGGAGTGGAAAAGGTTTCCTGGATTTGGATTATACTGATGATTTAAGCATCCTAGATGCAAGTGTGAGCAAAATGAATGAAGTTTTAGAGGTTTTGCGAGTTCAGTGTGCTAGTATTGGTTTAAAAATTAATGATTAGAAAACAATGTCACCAATTCTAGAAATACGTCGACATAAAAAGGTGACGTTGAATAATGAAAACACCTACCACGTGAAAAGCTTCACTTAGGCTACCTTGATAGTGTCATTAGTAAAGACGGTGGGATTAGTGAACATCTTGAAAGTCGAATAATAAAGGCTCAGGGTGTTTTTTTCACAGTTAAAAAAGAGTCTGGAAGAATAGGAAGAAAAGTCTGCAAACCAAGATTAGAATACTAGAAGCTACAGTGATGACAGTGGTCAAATATGGCTCTGAAGCATGGACACTCCGAAAAGCGGATGAAGATTTGCTAGATGTTTTCCAGAGAAATTGCTTAAGGATTGTTCTGGGTCCCCGGGGATTTCAAACAATAGTCTATATGAAAAATTTGGTTCACGACCGCTCTCTAGGTCTATAATGAAAGAAAGGTTGAGGTGGTTAGGGATTGTTGTGCGGATGAAGGATGACAGAGTGCCGAAGATTGTTCTTTTCGGCCAACCATCTATGGCTAAACAGAAAGCAGGTCGCCACAGTCTAGGGTGGGAGGACGTCATATAGAAAGATTTAAAGGAAATGGGACTACAGTCCCGTGAATTGACACCACTGCGTCTCCTAAACAAGGCCAGAAAAAACTTTCGGTTAAACTAAAAATACTTTCCTAATACATTTGAACCTTTCGTTGAAATGAAAGCCAAATTATTTTCCCTGGTACTTTCCCATTATATGGTCATTTATAAAAGGTCAAGTTTGGTTAATGTTAATAAAATAAAATAAAATATGATAAATATATAATAGTTTGTAAACACATTTGGGCTACATATTTGCACATTAGGGGTTAGGGGGGGGGGTTTAAAGCATAGCATATATTAAATAAGTAACCTAACAAAGCCTGGGTACCTTCCCCCCCCCTAAACTCCAAAAAACAAAATTTTAAATATCGTAGCCTATACGCAGTAAACACCACGGTATCAGTGTCATACTCTCTATCGGGTAACCAGTCAAAAACAGGTTTTTCGTGACTGGTGTCCTTGTAAATGCCCTTATAATGGGAAAGTACCTTTTTCCAATTTTACATTTTCCAACTTGAAATCTGGAGAAGGTAAACAGCGAAACCGCAGGATGACGACCCCTACCCCCAAATTGCACTTCCTGACTGAAGGGCCATGAAAAGGATATCATCACCGCTGGTTCGGACCGCACCCTTTACCTTTTTATCTACATGTACCGACTACAACTGGGTGATTCTTATTATTAAGTCAAGCATTATGGTGACAATTTTGCTCCAACGTCATTTTCTTTTCCCCAAAACAGGTAACAAACCTGTTTTGAGTCAAACAGTTCGTGGTAACGAACTGTAAGTAAGGAGCGACCCGGCTCAATGGTAACCGAAACTCTAGAAAACGGTATTTTGATACAAATAGATCACCAAAAGAATCAGATTTTAATGTTGATTTCAAATATATAAGTTTCATCAAGTTTAGTCCGACCCATCAAAAGTTAGGCACCTGAGAAAATTTGGCTGATTTTCGAAAAAAGGGGGAAAGACCCCCTAAAAATTATAGAACGCTAATGAAAATCAAACCGCCATAATCAGCGTACCAGAGAACATTAGTGTGGAGGTTTCAAGCTCCCATCGACAAAAATATAAAAATTCGCATTTTTTGCCAGAAGAAAGATCACGGGTGCGTGTTTATTCGTTTTTTTTCCCAGGGGTGATCGTATCGACCCAGTGGTCCTAAAATATCGTGGGAGGACTCATTGGAATGGAAATTAAAAGTTCTAGTGCCCTTTTTAAGTGGCCAAAAAAAATGGAGGTGCGACTAGGCCCCCTCCCACGCTAATTTTTTTTCCAAAGTTACCCGATCAAAATGTTGAGACAGCCATTTTGTTCAGCATGTTCGAAAATATTAAAAGTATGTCTTTTAGGATGACTTAATCCCCCGAAGTCCCCGGGGGGAGGGCTGAAAGTTATGAACTTTACCCAATGTTAACATATAGTATTGGTTATTGGGAAGTATACAGACTTTTTAAGGGGAGATTTTGCCTGGTAGTGGGGGGAGTGGGTCGGGGGTTATGTGGGAGGATCTTTCCATGAAGGAAGTTTTCATGGGGGAAAGGACATTGCTATGAAGGGGACGCCGGACTTCCCAGCAATATTTAAAAAAAGATCAGAAATTAAATATAAAAAAACAAGTTTTTCAACTGCAACATCAGCAACATCAAAACTTTGAACGAACAGAAAATATTACATATATGATTGGGTTCACCCCCTAGGCAATACCTCGCTCTTTAAGCCAAAGATTTTTTTAGTACTTTCATAAGAGCTATTTATTCTAATTAACGGCCTTTGTGATTAAGCGGTCATTTTTAAAGAATTGGAACAAAATTCGAACTTTCGCTTAAAGAGCAAGGTATTAACTAGGGGGCGAACCCCCTAATATACGTACTAAAAATATATGAATATTGAAGTTCGTTATGTAAGTTAATTCGTAAGTTACGTATATTTATTACTAATAAAACGAGTTTCGAGAAAGCCATTTAACCAAATAGCAGTAGTAACCGTACAATGCATTGAAAACTTACATTCAAACTTCGTCCTAAGGCATAGATATGTGTGTAAGTTTTCAATGCATTGGATTCGAGTTACCAGGAGTCATTTGCAAAGAGGTATCATTTCTATAGATGGTATAGTAATTTGAAACGTCATGTGGAATTTGCTTGAAGGTATATACTTTGCCATACGTGCCCGTACCAAACAGGTTTTTCTGGTAGTCCTATTCTACAGGGGCATTACACCTTTTCAAAGAGTGTGAGTAGTATTGTCTATAACTTAATTTACGTTGGTTAAACTTCCGATGGTTAAGAAAGCGTAACAGGTAATTAAAGTATGAGAAATGGGATGCTATAATTAGAATGATTTTAAGTTGAAACATTGTGACGTAAAATTAAATCAGTGATTGGCGTGCGTGTCTCGGACTTCCCGTGGTCTTTGCTTGCTTGTATTTTGTGTTAAAATAAGTAGTTTTTATATCTTTTAAAAGAGTTTTCAGGGGTTTGAGAGACTCAGGTGCCTAATTCCATGTTATGTTAAACTTCCGATGGTTAAGAAAGCGTAACAGGTAATTAAATTATGAGAAATGGGATGCTATAATTAGAATGATTTTAAGTTGAAACATTGTGACGTAAAAATAACGCAATTATTTGCTTGCGGGTATAGGACTTCCCATGTTCTTTGCTTGCTTGTATTTTGTGTTAAATTAAGTAGTTTTTATATCTTTTAAAAGAGTTTTAATGGGTTTGAGAGACTCAGTTGACTAATTCAGTGTGATTTTAAACTTCAGATGGTTAAGAAAGCGTAACAGGTAATTAAAGTATGAGATATTTGATTATATTATTAGTATGATATTAATTTGAAACATTGTGACGTAAAAATAACTCAATTATTTGCTTGCGTTTATAGGAATTCCCATGTTATTTGCTTGCTTGTATTTTGTGTTAAAATAAGTAGTTTTTATATCTTTTAAAAGAGCTTTAAGGGGTTTGAGAGACTCAGTTGCCTAATTCCGTGGGATTTTTCTTTACTTGATGGTCATTAAATAATAAATTTTTGTGTTAAATAAGTAGTTTTTATATATTTTAAAAGAGCTTTAAGGGGTTTGAGAGACTCAGTTGCCTAAGTCCGTGTGTTTTTCCTTTACTTGATGGTCATTAAAAACGAATTTTTTTTGTTAAATAAGTAGTTTTTTTATATTTTAAAAGAGCTTTAATGTGTTTGAGAGACTCAGTTTCCTAAATCCTTGTGATTTTTCTTTACTTGATGGTCATTAAAAAAGAAATTTTTTTGTTAAATAAGTAGTTTTTTTATCTTTTAAAAGAGCTTTACAGGGTTTGAGAGACTCAGTTGCCTAATTCCGTGTGATTTTTCTTTACTTGATGGTCATTAAAATCGATATTTTTTTGTTAAAATAAGGATTTTTTATATCTTTTAAAAGAGCTTTAAGGGGTTTGAGAGACTCAGTTGCCTAATTCCTTGTGTTTTTCCTGTAATTGATGGTAATTAAATAATAAAATGGTGTTTTAATTAAGTAGTTTTTGTATCTTTTAATAGAGCTTTACGGGGATTGAGTGTCTCAGTCGCCTAATTCCTTGTGATTTTTTTTTACGTGATGGTCATTAAAAACGAAAATTTTATGTTAATTAATAAGTTTTTATAACAATTAAATGATATGTAAGTGGATTTAGAGAGTCAGTTGCCTAATTGCGTGTGATTTTTATTTAATTTGTTGTATTATGTTTACTAATATAATAGATCTTTACAGGGTTTGAGAGACTAATTTTCATAATTCCGTGTGATTTTTCTTTACTTGATGGTTATTAAAAACGAAATTTTTGAGTTAAATAAGTAGCTTTTTTATCTTTTAAAAGAGCTTTACGGGGTTTGAGAGACTCAGTTGCCGATTTCCGTGAGATTTTTGTTTTCTTGATGGTGTCCCAATTAAAAAGTAAATTTTGTTTTATAAATGTAGTTTTTTTATCTATTAAAAGTTCGTTTATGGGATTTAGATAATAAGTTGCATATGTACGTGTGGTTTTTCTTCACTTTTTGCTCATTAAAAACGAAATTTTTTATTTTAAATAAGTAGTTTTTTTATCTTTTAAAAGAGATTTAAAGGGTTTGAGAGACTCAGTTGACTGATTCCGTGTAGTTTTTCTTTACTTGGTGGTCATTAAAAACGAAATTTTTGTTTTAAATAAGTTTTTTTTTTATCTTTTAATATATCTTTACGGTGATTTAGAGAATCAGTTGCCTTATTACGTGTTTTTTTTCTTTACTTGATGGTCATTAAAAACGAAATTTTTATGTTAAATAAGTAGTTTTTGTATCTTTTAAAAGAGCTTTACGGGGTTTGAGAGACTCAGTTGCCTGATTCCGTGTGGTTTTCCTTTACTTGGTGGTCATTAAAAACGAAATTTTTGTGTTAAATAAGTAGTTTTTGTATCTTTTAAAAGAGCTTTAAGGGGATTGAGAGACTCAGTTTCCGGATTCAGTGTGGTTTTTCTTTACTTGTTGGTCATTAAAAACGTAATTTTTGTGTTAAATAATTAGGTTTTGTATCTTTTAAAAGAGCTTTACGTGGATTGAGAGTCTCAGTTTTCGGATTCTGTGTGGTTTCCCTTTACTTGATGGTCATTAAAAACAAAATTTTTGTGTTAAATAAGTAGTTTTTGTATCTTTTAAAAGAGCTTTACGGGTATGGAGAGACTCAGTTGCCGGATTCCGTGTGGTTTTTCTTTAATTGATGGTCATTAAAAAAGAAATTTTTTTGTTAAATCAGTAGTTTTTATATATTTTAAAAGAGCTTTAATGGGATTGAGAGACTCAGTTGCCTAATTCCGTGTGATTTTTATTTACTTGATTGTCATTAAAAACAAAATTTTTGTGTTAAATAAGTAGTTTTTCTATCTTTTAAAAGATCTTTAAGGGGTTTGAGAGACTCAGTTACCTGATTCCGTGTGGGTTTTTCTTTACTTGGTGGTAATTAAAAACGTAATTTAGTTTCTTAAATAATTAGTTTTTTTATTTTTTAAAAGAGCTTTGCGGGGATTGAGAGACTCAGTTTTACCTTATCACAGATACAATCTGTTGATTTTTAAAAGTTCATTTTTAATTTATTTTTTTGAAATTCAAGAGTTGGAATATTTAACTAGTGTTTTGTTGTGTTTTAACTTGTCACAGTTACATTTTCTTGATTTTTCAAAGTTCATTTTGAATTTCTTTCTCTTAAATGCAAGAGTTGGAATATTTCAGTAGTGTTTGGTTGTGGTTTACCTTGTCACAATTACATTTTCTTGATTTTTCAAAGTTCATTTGAATTTCTTTCGTTTAAATTCAATATTTGTAATATTTCAGTATTGGTTGGGTTTTATTGTCCGTTTCAAATTTAAATTTTATTGAATTTTTCAAATTTCATTTTGTATTTATTTTGTTGAAAAGCAAGAGTTGGAATATTTCAGTAGTGTTTGGTTGTGATTTACCTCGTCACAGTTACGTTTTTTGATTTTTCAAAGTTCATTTTGAATTTCTTTCGCTGAAATTATAGAGTTTGACTATTTCAGTAGCGTTTCTGTGTGTTATACCATGTCACAATTACATTCTCTGAATTTTTTAAAGCTCATTTGAATTTATATTGCTAAACATCCGGTTATGGACTATTTCATTGGTATAAGGGTATTTTTTAACATCTAACAGTGACTTTTACATTATGATTCTATGTTCTTTTATAATTTCTTTAATTGTAATGGAAGAGCTGGAATATTTCAGTAGTGTTTGGTTGTGGTTTACCTTGTCACAGTTGCATATTATTGATTTTTCAAAGTTCATTTTGAATTTCTGTCGTTGAAAAGCAAGTAATGGAATATTTCAGTAGCGTTTGGTCATGGTTCACCGTGGCAGAGTTACATTTTCTTGTTTTTTCAAATTTTATTTTGAATTTCCAATCTTGAAAAGCATGAGTTGGAATATTTCAGTAGTGTTTGGTTATGGTTTACCCTGTCACAGTTACATTTTCATGATTTTTCAAAGTTCATTTTGAATTTCTTTCGTTGAAATGCAAGAGTTGTAATATTTTACTAGTTTTTGATCGGGATTTACCTTGTCACACTTCCATTTTCTTGATTTTTCAAAGTTCATTTTGAATTTTTATCGTTGAAATGTAAGAGTTGGAATATTTCAGTAGTGTTTAATTACGGTTTAAATTGTCACAGCTACATTTCTTGATTTTTCAAGATTCATTTAGAATTTCTTTCGTTGAAATCTAAGAGTTGGAATATTTCAGTAGTGTTTGGTTATAGTTTACCTTTTCACTTTTGCTTTTTAGTTATTGTACTTAGTTCTTTTTGAATTTCTTTCGTTGACATGCAATATTTGAATTATTTCAGTAGTTTTTTGTTATGGTTTTACTTGTCACAATTTAATTCTCTAGATTGTTCAAAGTTCATTTTGATGTTTTTGCGTCGATGAGCTAGTGATGGTATTTTCCAGTTGCTCAGGGTTAAGTAATACCTTTACGCTGGAAGAGTTTCTTGATTTTTAAAAGTGAATATTTAAAGACTTTAGTATTATATCTATCTTTGTAAAATTTCATTCTTATTTTGTTGCGGTTTAACATGACACTTACATTTTCTTGATTTTTCAAAGTTCATTTTGAATTTCTTTCGTTGAAATGCAAGAGTTGGAATATTTCAGTAGTGTTTGGTTGTGGTTTACCTTGTCACAGTTACATTTTCTTGATTTTTCAAAGTTCATTTTGAATTTCTTTCGTTGAAATGCAAGAGTTGGAATATTTCAGTAGTGTTTGGTTGTGGTTTACCTTGTCACAGTTACATTTTCTTGATTTTTCAAAGTTCATTTTGAATTTCTTTCGTTGAAATGCAAGAGTTGGAATATTTCAGTAGTGTTTGGTTGTGGTTTACCTTGTCACAGTTACATTTTCTTGATTTTTCAAAGTTCATTTTGAATTTCTTTCGTTGAAATGCAAGAGTTGGAATATTTCAGTAGTGTTTGGTTGTGGTTTACCTTGTCACAGTTACATTTTCTTGATTTTTCAAAGTTCATTTTGAATTTCTTTCGTTGAAATGCAAGAGTTGGAATATTTCAGTAGTGTTTGGTTGTGGTTTACCTTGTCACAGTTACATTTTCTTGATTTTTCAAAGTTCATTTTGAATTTCTTCGTTGAAATGCAAGAGTTGGAATATTTCAGTAGTGTTTGGTTAGTGGTTTACCTTGTCACAGTTACATTTTCTTGATTTTTCAAAGTTCATTTTGAATTTCTTCGTTGAAATGCAAGAGTTGGAATATTTCAGTAGTGTTTGGTAGTGGTTTACCTTGTCACAGTTACATTTTCTGATTTTTCAAAGTTCATTTTGAATTTCTTCGTTGAAATGCAAGAGTTGAATATTTCAGTAGTGTTTGCTTGTGGTTTACCCTGTCACAGTTACATTTTCTTGATTTTTCAAAGTTCATTTTGAATCATTCAAGAAACGTGATTAAACACGTTTTTAAACTACATACTATTTGCATGCCTTTCCTTGGCACCTTTCCAAACGAGTGGGGATTCCCCGCTTGTTCCTACACATTGCAAAAAAGTGAACAGTACGAAAACTCCACATTTTCAACCAGACTGTTTTTTTAGACAACACATCCCACAGAGATGACACACACACATAGAAACGAGACACGCACAGACACGACACACAAACAGAGTCATAGTGAGAGAGATATCCAAAAAGTTGGGTTGACCTAGGTTCACTTAGAGTGGCGCGCCACTCTAAGTGAACCTAGGTCAACCCAACGTTTTGGATATCTCTCTCACTATGACACTGTTTGGGTGTCGTGTATGTGTGGGTCTCGGGTCTCTGTGTGTGTGTCATCTCTGGGGGGGTTTTGTCTAAAAAAACCAGTCTGGTTGAAAATGTGGAGTTTTCTTACTGTTCACTTTTTTTGCAAGGTTTATTAAACAGCGGGGACTCCCCGCTCGTGTGGACAGGTGCCAATGTCAGGCATGCCAATAGCATATAGTTTAAAAACGTGTTTAATCGCGTTTCTTGAATGATTCAAAATGAACTTTGAAAAATCAAGAAAATGTAACTGTGACAGGGTAAACCACAAGCAAACGCTACTGAAATATTCCAACTCTTTCATTTCAACTAAAGAAATTCAAAATGAACTATGAAAAATCAAGAAAATGTAACTGTGACAAGGTAAACCAGAACCAAAAACTACTTAAATATTCCAAATAATTCTAAAAAAATATTTTTAATCAAAGTGAACTTTTAAAAATCTAGGAAACTTAACAGTTTCTATGAAAACAACAACCAACCAATAAAATTTATTTCCGTCACTAGATTAAAAACGTTAAAAAATCAAAATGTAAATTGGAAATACAAGAAAATGCCACAGTTAAATGGCAAACCATAACCATAAGCAACAAATATTGTCCAACTGTGATATGTGAACGTAAGAAATTCAAAATGAACTTTGAAAAATCAAGAAAATGTAACTGTGACAAGGTAAACCACAACCAAACATTACTGAAATATTCCAACTCTTGCATTTCAATGTAAGAAATTCAAAATAAACTTCGAAAAATCAAGAAAATGTAACTGTGACAAGGTAACCGACAATCAAACACTACTGAAATATTCCAACTCTTGCATTTCAACGAAAGAAATTCAAAATGAACTTTGAAAAATCAAGAAAATGTAACTGTGACAAGGTAAACCACAACCAAACACTACTGAAATATTCCAACTCTTGCATTTCAACGAAAGAAATTCAAAATGAACTTTGAAAAATCAAGAAAATGTAACTGTGACAAGGTAAACCACAACCAAACACTACTGAAATATTCCAACTCTTTCTTTACAATGTAATTATATCAAATTAAACTTTGAAAAATAGAACGAATGTAAAAGTTATACGTTATCACACACCATCGCTGAAATAGACCAACTCTTGACAAAAGTTGAACTAAAGACGAAATGTAATTTTAAGCATAAATAATAAGACCCAGTTACACGTACAAAAAAAAAATATTTAATATAATCGAAAGAAATTCAAAATGTAATTTGAAAAATCTAGAAATTGTAACTGTGACAACGTCAACCACAACCAAACACAACTGAAATATTCCAACTCTTGCATTTCAATGAAAGAAATTCAAAATGAAATTTGAAAAATCAAGAAAATCTACCTGTGATATGGTAAACCACAACCAAACACTACTGAAGTTCAAAATGAACTTTGAAAAATCAAGAAAATGTAACTGTGACAAGGTAAACCACAACCAAACACTACTGAAATATTCCAACTCTTGCATTTCAGCGAAAGAAATTCAAAATGAACTTTGAAAAATCAAGAAAATGTAACTGTGACAAGTTAAACCACAACCAAACGCTACTGATATATTCAAACTCTTGCATTTCAACAAAAGAAATTCAAAATGAACTTTGAAAAATCAAGAAAATGTAACTGTGACAAGGTAAACCACAACCAAACACTACTGAACTATTCCAACTCTTGCAATTCAGCGAAAGAAAAACAAAAAGAACTATGAAAAAATCAAGAAAATGTAACTTTGACAATGTAAACCATAACCAAACACTACTGAAATATTCCAAATCTTCCATTTAAACTAAAGAAATTCAAAATGAACTTTGATAAATCAAGAAAATGTAACATCAAGAAAATGTAACTGTGACAAGGTAAACCACAACCAAACACTACTGAAATATTCCAACTCTTGCATTTCAACTAAACAAATACAAAATGAAATTTGAAAAATAAAGAAAATGTAAATGTGACAAGGTAAAACATAACCAAACACTACTGAAATATTCCAAATCTTGAATTTCAACTAAAGAAATTCAAAATGAACTTTGAACAATCAATAAAATGTAATTGTGACAAGGTAACTCACAACCAAACAGTACTGAAATATTCCAACTCTTGCATTTCAACGAAAGAAATTCAAAATGAACTTTGAAAAATCAACAAAATGTAATTGTGACAAGGTAAAACACAGCCAAACACTACTGAAATATTCCAACTCTTTAATTTCAACTAAAGAAATTCAAAATGAACTTTGAAAAATCAAGAAAATGAAACTGTTACAAGGTAAACCACAACATAACACTACTGAAATAATACAACTCCTTAAACTCAACTCCAGAAATTAAAAATTAACTTTAAAAAATAAATAGTATGTAAATTTGAAAATGTACACCACAACCAAGCGCCGATTAAATATTCTAACTCTTGAATTTCAAATAAATAATTTCAAAATTAACTTTTAAAAATCAAGAAAATATAACTGTGACAAGGTAAACCACAACCAACCACTACTGAAATAGTACAACTCTTGCATTTCAAGGAAATAAATTCAAAATCAACTTAGAAAGATCATGAGAAAGGAACTGAGACTAGGTAAACTACAATGCAACCCAATTGAAATATTCCAACTCTTTCAGATCAAAGATATAAAATCAAAATGAACTTTGACAAATCAAGAAAATGCAACTGTGACAAGGTAAACCACAACCAAACACTACTGAAATATTCCAACTCTTGCATTTCAGCGAAAGAAATTCAAAATGAACTTTGAAAAATCAAGAAAATGTAACTGTGACAAGGTAAACCACAACCAAACACTACTGAAATATTCCAACTCTTGCATTTCAAGGAAAGAAATTCAAAATGAACTTTGAAAAATCAAAAAAATGTAACTGTGACAAGGTAATCCACAACCAAACGCTACTGAAATATTCCAACTCTTGCTTTTCAACGAAAGAAATTCAAAATGAACTTTGAAAAATCAAGAAAATGTAACTGTGACAATGTAAACCACAACCAAACACAACTGAACTGTTCCAACTCTAGCATTTCAGCGAAATAAATTCAAAATGATCTTTGAAAAATCAAGAAAATGTAACTGTGACAAGGTAAACCACAACCAAACACTACTGAAATATTCCAACTCTTGCATTTCAAAGAAAGAAATTCAAAATGAACTTTTAAAAATCAAGAAAATGTAACTGTAACAAGGTAAACCACAACTAAACACTACTGAAATATTCCAACTCTTGCATTTCAACGAAAGAAATTCAAAATGAACTTAGAAAAATCAAGAAAATGTAACTCTGACAAGCTAAACCACAACCAAACACTACTGAAATATTCCAACTCGTGCATTTCAACGAAAGAAATTCAAAATGAACTTTGCAAAATCATGAAAATGTAACTGTGACAAGGTAAAACTGAGTCTCTCAATCCCCGTAAAGCTCTTTTAAAAGATACAAAAACTACTTATTTAACACAAAAAATTTCGTTTTTAATGACCACCAAGTAAAGAAAAAACCACACGGAGTCAGGAAACTGAGTCTCTCAAACCCCTGAAAGCTCTTTTAAAAGATACAAAAACTACTTATTTAACAAAAAAATTTTGTTTTTAATGACCATCAATTAAATAAAAATCACACGGAATAAGGCAACTGTCTCTCAATCCCAGTAAAGCTCTTTTAAAAGATAAAAAAAATACTTATTTAACACAAAAATTTCGTTTTTAATGACCATAAAGTAAAGAAAAACCACACGGAATCCGGCAACTGAGTCTCTCAATACCCTTAAAGCTATTTTAAAAGATACAAAAACTACTTATATAACAAAAAAATTTATTTTTTAATGACCATAAAGTAAAGCGAAACCACTCAGAATCCGAAAACTGAGACTCTCAATCCCCGTAAAGCTCTTTTAAAAGATACAAAAACTACTTATTTAACACAAAAATTCAGTTTTTAATGACCATCAAGTAAAGAAAAACCACATGGAATAAGGCAACTGAGTCTCTCAATCACAGTCAAGCTCTTTTAAAAGATAAAAAAAATACTTATTTAACACAAAAATTTCGTTTTTAATGACCACCAAGTAAAGGAAAACCATACGGAATTAGGCAACTGAGTCTCTCGAACCCAGTAAAGCTCTTTTAAAAGATACAAAAACTACTTATTTAACACAAAAATTTCGTTTTTAATGACCATCAAGTAAACAAAACTCACACGGAATAAGGCAACTGAGTCTCTCAAACCCCTTACACCTCATTAAAAAGATACAAAACTACATATTTAACACAAAAATTCCAGTTTTAATGACAATCAAATAAAGGAAAACCAACTGGAATGCGGTACAAGAGTCTCATAAACTCCCTCCAGTTCTTTTAAAAGATAAAACATCTAAATAGTTAACGCCCTAATGTCGTTTATATTGACCATTAAGTAAAGAAAAACCACACTGACTCAGGCAACTGAGTCTCTCAAACCCTCTTAAAGATCTTTTAAAATATACGCAAACTAATTATTAAACACAACAAGTTCGTTTTTAATGAGTACCAATTAAACGACAATCGCAAGGAATTCGGCAACCGAGTCTCTCAAACCCCTTAAAGCTCTTTTAAAAGATACAAAACTACTAATTTAACATAAAAATGTCGTTTTTTTAATTACTACCACGTAAAGAAAAACCACCCGGAATCAGGCGACTGAGTCTCTCAAACCCAGTAAAGCTCTTTTAAAAGATACAACAAATGACCACCAAGTAAAGAAAAATCACACTGAATCCAGCAACAGAGTCTCTCAATCCCTGTAAAGCTCTTATAAAAGAAACAAACACTACTTAATTAACACAAAAATTTCTTTTTTAATGATCATCAAGTAAAGAAAAAACCCATAGAATTAGGCAACTGAGTCTCTCAAACCCTGTAAAGCTCTTTTAAAAGATATAAAAACTACTTATTTAACAAAAAAATTTCGTTTTTAGTAACCATTAAGTGAAGGAAAACCACACGGAATCAGGCAACTAAGTCTCTTAATCCCTGTAAAGCTCTTTTAAAAGATATAAAAACTACTTATTTACCACGAATTTTTCTATTTTTATTACCACAAATTAAGTAAAAAACACTCGGAATTATTCAAATTAGTCTCTAAATCATCGTAAATTACTTTTAAAAGTTACAAAACTTCTTATATAACATAAAAAATTCGTTTTAATGAGTACAACGTAAAGAAAAATCACACGGAATTAGGCAACTGAGTCTCTCAATCCCCGTAAAGCTCTTTTAAAAGATACAAAAACTAATTATTTAACACAAAAATTTAGTTTTTAATGATCATCAAGTAAAGTAAAAACACACGGAATTAGGCAACTGAGTCTCTCAAACCCCTTAAAGCTCTTTTAAAATATAAAAAAACTACTTATTTTAACACAAAAATATAGTTTTTAATGACCATCAAGTAAAGAAAAATCACACGGAATTAGGCAACTGAGTCTCTCAAACCCCTTAAAGCTCTTTTAAAAGATATAAAAACTACTTATTTTAACACAAAATACAATCAAGCAAATAACATGGGAATTAATATACACTCAAGCAAATAACTGAGTTATTTTTAAGTCACAATGTTTCAACTTAAAATCATTCTAATTATAGAATCCCATTTCTCATAGTTTAATTACCTGTTACGCTTTCTTAACCATCTTAAGTGTAACATCACACTGAATTATTCAACTGAGTCTCTCAAACCACTTAAAACTCTTTTAAAAGATATAAAAACTACTTATTTTAACACAAAATACAAGCAAGCAAATAACATGAGAATTCCTATACAAGCAAGCAAATAATTGAGTTATTTTTACGGCACAAAGTTTCAACTTAAAATCATTCTAATTATAGCATCCCATTTCTCATACTTTAATTACCTGTTACGATTTATTAACCATCTTAAGTTTAACATCACACGGACGTAGGCAACTGAGTCTCTCAAACCCCTTAAAGCTCTTTTAAAAGATATAAAAACTACTTATTTTAACACAAAATACAAGCAAGCAAATAACATGGGAATTCCTATGCACGCAAGCAAATAACTGAGTTATTTTTACGTCACAATGTTTCAACATAAAATTATTCTAATTATAGCATCCCATTTCTCATACTTTAATTACCTGTTACGCTTTCTTAACCATCGGAAGTTTAACCAACGTAAATTAAGTTATAGACAATACTGGTTTAATCTCTTGGCAAAGAGTGTAATGCTCCTGTAGAATAGGACTACCAGAAAAACCTGTTTGGTACGGGCACGTACGCAAAGTATATACCTTTAAGCAAATTCCACATGATATTTCAAATTACTATACCATCTATAGAAACTATACCTCTTTGCAAATGACCCTGGTAACCGTCCAATGCATTGAAAACTTACACACATATCTATGCCTTAGGCGTAAGTTTGAATGTAAGTTTTCAATGCATTGTACGGTTACTACTAATAACCAATAACCAGGAGGGTAAGGGGCTGTGGGGTACAAAGTCATGTAAATGACCAAAATAGTGTTGACTGGGAATTGAAATAATAGGCCTACTACAGTTTTTTTTTTCATTGCAGTGTTTTTTTTTAAAAAGGAGTTGTACTACATAATTACCTAGATATATTAATCACTACAGATCACCAGTGACATGTTTTCGCAAGTCAATCTTATTATTCGGGATAAACAGCCCTATTTTTTATAAATCTGTTTGGTTTTAAAACCTTCTCTGTGAAATTTTAAGCCAATGGAAAGTTTGCGTTAATTAAACTTGCTCCTAACGCAAGTTTATCGGATCAACCTATTTTACGCCCCTCCCCCCCCAAAAAAACGAAATCCTGGATTCGCCCCTGAATTTGTTTTTTGTTACTTATAAAAGGCACTAGACATGATGATAATTTACTGTCAAATGACCCCTGGCTCAACATATTTTTATTTTTTTGCCGTGAAAAACAAGTTTATTCATTTAATTCTTGTTTTACTTTTTTTAGTCAAATACTTTAAAAAAATTTTCTTGCTTTAATTTTCGCATAGCAAAGTTTAGTTTTAATCAAGATCATATCCAGGATATTTTTGGGGAGGGGGGGGGGCGGTAAATATTTTTTCAGGGGGAGGGGGTTATAAATGAATTCATAAACAACACATCTAAATTTACTTCCATTTATTTTTGTTACGATTTTTAAAAGTCAGGAAAACATTTCAGGGAAGGAAGGCCAACCCATTACCCCCCTCCCCTAGATACGGCTTTGGTTGTAGCAATGTTATATTTTTCAGTTTAGGTTGCAAAGTTCTATGTTGCTTCATGTTTTGTTGCTGTGGTCATTCCGTGTTCCAGCATTAATATGGGCGATGGTTTTACTAAAGAAAAATCCTTTTTTGTGCCCTTTTGGCCATTATGTATCTGAAGACGCATTCCGTTTATAGAGAGGGGGTAAATCCAGTCCCTCCTCCTCGTCACGTCTTTGTGGTTTAATTCATTTTCCCTTTTTAGAATTATACATGCCACAATAATTTCGCCAACGTATCTAGACTTCACCGTCATTAGCCACCACGGTATAGCTCCAGAGAACGTATAAACATAAGCGACATTATATCTTTTCACGGGTAGACAAATCAGATCTCTCTTGAACCCAAAACTTGGCTTCAACATTGGAACACTAATTTTGAAGAAAATAATTTTAAATTAATTTATTCCAATACATACATAGAAATCGGTAATTAGTAGAGCAATGTTATTATTAGATGTTTTTAGGAATTAAAAATAGGTTTCGAAGTCTCAAGTTTGTTTCAAAGGCATTTTGAGAAAGTTTCTGCCAAAAATACGTGTTCCAGGGTAATTGGACCGAAATCATCTGCGGTAAACTTACTGCCTAATTATATAAACTGTGTTAGCCACGATGAATCAGCCGGATTGAGGAAGTTCAGATGCAACTAAAGCGAAAAAGTTTTCAAGTCTCAACATCATTTGAAGGTTTGTGTTTACTTATTTGGCCTAGTCTTTGTTGACCATCTTTAGCCTTTTTTATTCTCTTGAATTTCCATTTTGCAATAGGTACTTGCGCATTAAACATACTCTTTTGTATACTGTGTATGGAATGTCATTAAGACTTGGAATGCAAATAGTAATTTTCATTGCATTTACGATATTTAAACTGTTGTTTTTGAGGTTTAGAGGGTAGAGGTACCTAGGTTAGATTACGTATTTAATATATGGCATTCTGTAGCCCCACCCCCCTCAGGGGCCCATATATAGCGCAACATTGTTACTCAAAGATTAAATATTATTAATATTTTATTTTATTTCATTAGCATTAACCAAACTTGACTTTTTTAATAGAATATAAAAGAGTACGTTTAATGCGCAAGTACCTTACAATAATTAACTAAATACAAATTAATAATTGTAACAATATAAAATAAAGTGCATATTTAATCAAAATTAAAACTAACCCAGGAAAATATGTAGTTTTTATGGGGACCTGATGACAAGCTGACAACCCCAACCCCAACCCGCCACCCCCTCCACAGCCCACAAAAAAGGATAAAAGTGTTGAATAAATCAGAAGAATATTTCCGTCCTCCAATTTAAGTGCCTGCCTGAGCTGATCACTAATCATTCAAATCGAAAAAAGCTGAGATAGAATATATTCCTTCACTATTATCTCCAAACAATCCAACAAGAAGAAGAACAACAACGATGAGTAACTGCAATCCTAAGAATTTTCATTGAGCAATCATCCATAGGGCATATTTGAAGACACAGGCTACATTTATTTTGACCAAGACCTAGTTTTAGACAGTAAAAATGTGTGGACTTGCTTACTCTTGAAGTGAAATTAACATAACAACAGAAAGGACAAATTTATTTTTATGTATGTTATTAAAAATGAAAGAAACAAATAGAATACTCGATTCACATGGAACTCGATTGGTTTAGAAAAAGCAGGGAGGGCTGATACTAGTGAATTAATAGATTTAAGAAAAGAATAGTTTGGGGTTGAGGTTTGGGAGAGAGATGAGATAATAAATTTATTAGCAAGGAAAGATATGGGAGGCATAGAGATTCGGAAGGTTCCTGACGATGGGCGTAGAACATAGAGAAAGGAATTTTGAAGATTAGGTATGAGGGTGATAGTTCATTAGCCCTGATAAAACTTTTGTGCCAAGTTATGTCTGTATGAAAGTGTCTTTGTTTTAGTGACCACGGCCCTTTGGGCTTTTGTGTCAATAAATTATATTCTGTTCTATTCATTTATTTGGATTATTTTACTTTATATTAACTTGATTCAGCGTAAACATTAACCATAAACAGTTTAATGCTATTCACTGAATCCAAATTCAATAGTTAAGTCAAATAAATAATTAAGCTTTCCAAGAAACTAACATAAGTAGCAGATCAATCATCGTGAACAAACAATACATAGATGCATTCCTAGAACTAATCTAAAGGACCAGACAGACTTAGCGTTTTAAGAGCGTTCACCTGCAAAATAATTGGCCTTCGAATAAATGACAGCGGTTTTTAGGCTAAAATTGGAAGTACGTAAAATCTGGTTAGCCAAATAAAAAATTGTTAGATTTGTTATAAATCATATCAGTAAATGCAGTTAGATATACTTAAACAATAGCAAGTATTTGCAGAAACCCAGTATTGAAAACAATTCAGCTCTATTCAGTCCAATCTCTCAAACTTAAATAATACCCGAAAAACATTTCAGTCACACTTGTGGATGAATTAAAATTACACGGCAACGGAGCCAATAGTATGTCATGTATCTAGTGCTTAATTTCTTGAGTTGAACTATGTCAAGCATAATCTTTATGATTGACCAATTAGATGAAGATTAAGTTTACCATTTTTAGACATTAGAAAAGAAGGCAAACAACAATTTTTCTATCTATATGATGAATATGGCTAAAGATATAAAGGAATGATAAAAGTAGACACTATTTGGGAACAGTGTTTAGCAACCTAAAGGCCTGTTAAACCAAGTTCTTACCATTTCAATTTTCCACTTCTGCAGTATAATTGTGACAATAACCATTCACAAACTTTGTCTATTATATTAAGAGGCAAGGCCGCATCCAAATTTTTTATTCGGAAGGGGGGGGGGTAAAAACACTTCACAAAACACAGCAAAAATCTGTTCATCTGTATGTCTGTTTACGAGTCACACAACAATTCCGATGGGGGGACCCTCCTAGACATGGCCTCGTTAAGAGGTATGACTATGGTGCGGCTTGGGCACAATGAGCGGAAAAGCACTCAAAACGAGTTAATTTAGAAACAATTCCTAATTTAAAAAAAAGTTGGCGGAAAACAGGCACGCATTATATAAAAAAGGTCATCTTTTAGCTTAAAAGAAAAACGCTACATCTGTCCAGTCCTTTAGAGTAAAGCAAGTAATTAAGTAAGAGTAATATAGATAGATAGAATATATAGTAAGAGTAAAGTAAGTAATAAAGCAAGTAATTTTCCTCCTCCATTCTCAAGATATTTCAACATTCTTTGTAAATTCTTATCTTATTATTTTCCTGGATGCCATGTATTTTTGGCACTTTGTCAAATTTGACCCCCCGCCCCCCTCCTAGTAGTTTTGATTCATGAAAATCTTATGTTTCTATCTGAGAACAAAATCGTTTGTTTGTATCTGATATACTTCTTGCGGAGAAACCAGTCTACCATTCATGAATAGACCTGGGCCCTCTGTGGCTTAAGGCTGTTTATTTAGGCAGTGCAATTGCGCCACCTCTGTTTGAGAACAAGTTGTCTTCTGAGAGTTTAATAGGATATGGCGGCAATTGAGAACAGCTATTGAAATCATATGTTTTCCGCTCGAGAAGAACCGTGAGGAATGATCCAGGTAGGCATTCTAAAGGGATCAGAAAGGAACCCTCTTACACAAATTTGTCTAAACTGTCTCATATGCATTTTTTGTTGACATTCTAGTGGTCGACCCATCATGTCGAGAAACTTCATCTCAAGGGGGCTTTGATTTTACAGGTGAAAATAAAACCTTCTTGGTAAGACGCTACTATCGTTAAGAATACTTGAAGGATTAACAATTATCTTAATTTAAAACAATTGTTAAAAGAAAATCCAAAACGCTTCAAAGGGGTTATAAAAGCTCATTCCTAATTCATTGGTTCTTTATGATCGAAGACCCATTTTCATGTTATTCAAAATGAATGGCAGACTGGAGGGGAAACTTCATTACTAAAATAAATTAAAATACATCATTTCTAGAAATGGCTTATACTGAACCTGTAAAACTGAACGTGTAAACAAGTCAAATCTTTTTTTTTCATCTAACAAGCAGAACTTTTATAAATTATGCACAGAGTTATTTGTAAGAACTGGAAACTTTTCTCGAGTTTCAAGAATGTAGAATAAATGGATCTGTAAGGCTGGAATATATTCTTTAAATCCAGGGAAAGGGATTTGAAGTGCCGTTTCACCCTCCCTCCTTCTTCAGAATGTATACTATACAGGCCCTAATTTTCAAAAAGGGGAGGAAGGCCGGGATTATAAATGAAGATACCAAATAAGTAATTTTCAAAATATTGGCTGGGGCGAGGAGGTAAAAATAATTCTAAAATGGTATTCTTCAAAATCTAGATGGGACAATTTTTACCCTTTCCCAATTAGCACGACTACCGCACTGTCTGAATCAAACCTGAAAATTCTGCTTTGTTCGTGTAGAGCCCCATAGGCACCCTATTAGTATGGGGAGGGGTTTGGCACCCTATTGGGACGGGGAGGGGTGTGTTACCAAATATTTTACCTCCCCTCCTTAGACGACCAAAAATATATAAAAAAAGACAATTTTTATAGTATTCAGAAAATTACACTGCCGTCAAATTACTTTTTCAGGTACTCTTACCTCTTCCCCCGAGCACATTTCTTAAGCTCATACTCCCATGCGATCTTTTGAAAGATTCCGTAGTTTTTAAAAGGGCTCTGATACTTAAAAAAAAGTTTTAAAACAAAAAATCAGGACATTTTTTTTACAATTTATTGTGCTATTTTTTTGGGGGGGGGATTGCAGGATCTAAAATCCTGAACAGCATGAACTTTGCTATACTTATCATGGTTGCAGCAGCAGCTGCAACCGAGTAAAGAGCGAACCACGGCCCATAGTAACCAAAAGTTAAAAAACACATTTAGAAAAACTGCCTAGTTAAAAAAAACTTCCATCTAACACTTATTCAGGAATGGTAATTATCATTTCGGTTCGTATTAACAATAAAAGTTTATTGGTAAAAGAAATGCATGGTAATTTCGAAAAAAAACTGCAAGCGGAGTTGCCTGCCGAGGGTAGCCAATTCTTCTCTTAACAACAATAGAATATTTAAGCCGGCTATCTGTGTTTTCTAGGAATATTATACAGCAATTTGATTCGATTGCTATTTCTGACGTTTTTACTGTCTCACGTGTGTGAGAATGTCAATAGGGTATATTGGCACAACCTTGATTATCATTTTATAGAATGGTTGTAATTTTTTCGTTCTCTAACACTAGTTTAAAAATCGTAAAGTTTGCCCATCTGTTTATTCCATAATTAATTTTAAAAAACAATGCTTTTCCGAGGGAAGTAAAGAGCGCAGTTGAAACTTAAAACGAAAAAAATATTATTTAAAAGCCTATCTAATATATAGCAATAGAACTAGTACAAATAAACCAAATAATTATGTTTCCCTATGCTTTTAGGATTATACAAAACTAGCGCTTTACTGAAAAAAACATAATAATATAGGAATTTCGGTATAGTACAAGCAAACAAAATTTGGCACAATTTCATTTGTATTAACGAAACTTCACTTATCGCGCACTTACTTGATACTAGACAATAACCCTAAAAACAATAAAAGCTGGCCGCAATTCAACACCTGAAATCTTGAACAATACTTGTTGGATAGCCGATGTGCCTTATTTTCTGAAGAACTACGAAGATCTTCTAATCAAACATATACAAAGACTAATTATCAATTTTACAGAAAAATAATTTTGGTTTCGCATTACTGACTCTACATATTGGTCAATTAACCCCACCCCCCCCCCCCCCCCCAAAAAAAAATAACAACAAACAATTGTTGAGGTTCAGAAAAATTTAAATGTATTGCCGGAGTGTCATTTTTTTGGTTAGCCTATTCCCCGTTCTAAATTTTAAACTGCTGTTTTTTAAATATTTTTACTGAGAAAAAGAAAAAAAATCTTTACTTGTGTAATATAGCCTCTACCTAATATTCTTTATCTAAGTAGAACC
>NW_028297431.1:2346892-2496498 GCF_049724085.1 Artemia sp. Qi Xiang Cuo
CTAAGACGAATTTAGATCACTGGGCTGTACATGGGAAGGAAGGGTCCGATTTCCAAGTTCTAGATTTTTCATGCCTAGAAGGAAAATATCCAGTAACGCTGCAAGCCATTGATATGTTTGAAAGGGCCAATGCTCATTTGAAGATTGGTGTTACTGTGGTACAGTACAAGACTGAATTTAAAGAAGGAACTCGCTCAAAATAGAAGGGGGGGGTTTTACCCGTAAGAGGTCCGTCAGTTGATTTGGTTAGAAACTGGGTTTGGTTGCTATACACACCGCCTAGTCAACCGAATACAATCGGTCATTTTAACCCTATTACTGACATTAGTAGAGTTCTGGGGGAGGGTAAGCATAGGGGGGAATGTTTCTACTGTCCAACATGTCTGTCTCGATTCCTTAGTGAACTAAAGCTCTGAAATCATATGAGACATTGTATACAACATGGATACCAGACAGAGGAGACGGTTTCAGGGGATAGGGCAATTCTACGCTTTAAAAATTTTCAGAATACTCTCTTCCAATGCAACAAAATATCTTTAGATTGCGAAGATAAGCTGGTGGAGTTGAATGACCCACAATATCCAAATCGTATCAAAGAACACCAGGCCATTGCAGTCTCCTACGCCCACGCGCAAAGAGACAGTTCTAATACCATGCAGTTGTTAGAAATAGTTGAAATATTGGATGAGGGAGAATGAGTGTTTGCATAAGGCATTTAATAAATTGACTGACACAGATAAGAGCGCTATTTTTCGTTTAATAAATGCGCCTTATCCAATGGTTTTTTCCGCGGAGTATTATATGATGATTATATATAAATAATGGTGGGTTGGATGCTAGGGGGAGTTTTCAGAGGGGGGAACGGGGTCTAAGAGAAAAGAGCAGGGAGGGGGAAAGTCAGAGCCCATGACCATTTTTGGCAGGAAATATCATCTGGGGGCAGTAATTTTAGGGGGGTAGCGCATCAATCATGTAATCTAAATGTTAGCCAGCAGTTTTTTATCCCAGTTTTTATTCATAATTCTAATTATGACTTAAAATTTATTTTACCAGCACTTACATGTATGCGCAGGGAGGGAGGGGAGTATATCGTCCATAGATAAATAATTCATTTGTCTATAATATCATTCCCAAATCAGCCCAGAAGATATTACTTCTCGGACTGAAATGGCAGGTAGTAGATAGTGGGCGTACGTGCTGGAATAAAATCAGGTTTTTAGATTTTTTTAGTTTTTTCCCAAGTCCTTAAGTCAACTAATTCAAGTGCAGAAAAGCGATAATTTTGATAGCTTTCCCTTGCTTAAACAGCACTTTCCAGACAGTGAAATGTATGACTTATTAACCAGCAAAGGTGTCTATGTATATGATTATTACTGTTCTGGCACTCGCTTAAGGGAGGTGCAACTACCTCCAATTGAAGCTTTTCAGAATTCACTCAACAACAGTGAATGCAAAGTTGAGGAGTATGAGTTTGCCAAGAAGGTGTGGGCTAAGGGGAATTATAAAAATTGGTGGGATTATTGTAGACTCTACTTGACCAGTGACATTCTAACTCTGCTGGCTATAGTCTGTAAGAATACAGACCAGATCAATTCATAGTTCGGGTTAGATATAGGATATTATTTTTCTACACCTCATTTAGTGATGGATTTAATTCTAAAAATTAGTAGGGAGGAAATAGGCCTAATCACCGATGTAGATCAACACCTTTTTGTAGAGCGTTCAATGAGGGGAGGGTATGTTTTTCACGGGGACCACGTCTTATCAACCGATCCGATTGGACAAAGCACTGGTGTAAAGTGAAATGCAGTGTTCTTGGACATGAGCTCGTTATATCCCTCAGCAATGTACAGCCATTCTTTGCTATTTGGGACCTATCAATGGCTTGATAATCCTTTTGAGTACCCTGACATTAACATAGTCAAGGAAAACGGGTCGCAAGGATGGTTCTTTGAAATTGACGGTCACATTCCGCTGGCCCTTCACGACTCTGTCAAAGATTTTGTTTTTCCCTGTATCAATCGACCAGTGACCAGGGACTCGCTGAGCCCCTACAATCGGTCATTGGTTGAGGATATGGGGATGCATTGGACCTCCTCTAAACAGAATCTGATTACTGATTTGGACCCTAATAGAGAATCATCCGTGTGGCTCATTATCATCGACAGTGCTAAAATCATGGTGAACACACAAGGATATCTCAATGCAAAATGATGGTTCCCACACGGCAAAGAGTAGTGGGACATTGCCGAGGGGTATAACGAGTTCATGTCCAAGAACACTGCATTTGACTTTACACCGGTGCTTTGTCCGCTCGGATCGGTTGATAAGACGCGGTCCCCGTGAAAAACATACCCTCCCCTCATTGAACGCTCTACAAAAAGGTGTTGATCTACATCGGTGATTAGGCCTATTTCCTCCCTACTAATTTTTAAAATTAAATCCATCACTAAATGAGGTGTAGAAAAATAATATCCTATATCTAACCCGAACTCTGAATAGATCTGGTCTGTATTCGTACAGACTATATCCAGCAGAGTTAGAACGTCACTGGTCAAGTAGATTTTACAATAATCCCACCACTTTTTATAATCCCCCTTAGCCCACACCTTCTTGGCAAACTCATACTCCTCAACTTTGCATTCACTGTTGTTGAGTGAATTCTGAAAAGCTTCTATTGGAGGTAGTTTCACCTCGCTTAAGCGAGTGTCAGAACAGTAATAATCATATGCATAGACACCTTTGGTTGTTAATAAGTCATACATTTCACTGTCTGGAAAGTGCTGTTTAAGCAAGGGAAAGCTATCAAAATTGTCGCTTTTCTGCACTTGAATTAGTTGACTTAAGGATTTGGGAAAAAAACTAAAAGAATCTAAAAACTTAATTTTATTCCAGCACGTACGCTCATTATCCACTACCTGCCATTTCAGTCCGAGACGCAATAAATTCTCGGCTGATTTGGGAATTATGTTATAGGTAAATGAATTATTTACCTATGGACTATCTAGTCCCCCTCCCTCCCTCTGCCTACGTGCCAGGGCCGGTAAAATAAATTTAAAGTCATAGTTAGAATTATGGATAAAAACAGGGATAAAAAACTGTTGGCTAACATTTAGGTTACATGATTGATGTGCTACCCCCCTAAAATTACTGCCCCCGATGATATTTCCTGCCACAAGTGATCATGGTCTCTGACTTTCCCCCGCCCCCCTCTTTTCCCTTTAGTCCCCTTATCCTCCTCTACAAACTCCCCCTTACTAACCCCACATATTTTTCGATTTTTAATCGCGAGACGATCCTCTGCAGACAACACCATTGGATAATGTGTATTTCTCAAACGGGAGATCGCGCCATTAGCCGTGCCAATCAGTTTGGTCAGTGCCTTGACCTTGAACTCATTCTCATCCAATGTCTCAGCTATTTTTAACAACCGCATGGTGTTAGAATTGTCTCTTTGCGCATGTGCATAGGACACTGCAATAGCCTGATGTTTTTTGACACGGCTTGTAAACCGCGGATCATTCACCTTCACCAACTTCTACTCGCAATCCAAAAATATTGTTTCGCGCTGGAGGAGAGTCTTCTGAAAATTTTTGAAGCGTAAAATTGTCCTCTCCCCTAAAATCGTTTCCTTTGTCTGTTATCCATTTTGTCTACAATGTTTCATATGATTTCGCAACTTTAGTTCAGTACGGAATCGAGACAGGCATGTTGGACAGTAGAAACATTCCCCCCTATGCTTACACCCCCCCAGAACTCTACTAATGTCAGTGATAGGGTTAAAATGACCAATAGCGTTCGTTACACTAGGCGGCGTGTAAAATAACCAAACCTGATGCTTGACCAACTGAACTTACGGACCCCGGCCTGGAAAAACTACCCCCTTCTTTTTTGAGCGAGTTCCTTCTTTATATTGTGGTTAGTAGAGTACCACATTAGCGCCAATATTTAAATGGGCATTAGCCCTTTCAAAAATGTCTTTGGATCTTAGTGTTACTGGATATTTTCCTTCTAAGCATGAAAAATCTACAAATGGGAAATCGGACCCTTCCTTCCCATGTACAGCCCAGTGATCTAAATTCTTCTTGGTAAAGTCATCTGCTAGAGGCAGAAAGGCTGAAATGAGGAAAGCATACTGGAAACACTTTCGATCTGTTTCAAAACAGATCTTCTGGACGCCTTTACAACCTTGTAGATCTGGATTGTATTTAAAAACTACTGACCTCTCAGACCCTGCCCCCCCTCTTAAATAAGATCTTTATTAAATTTGAAAATCTTCACACTTAAATTTTCAATACATAAAACTACTGAGCCACTCCCATGTTTGTTATAGTTCTCGAGATGCGCTATAATTTTTCCTACCCACTCACTAAGAACTCCCTCAAAATTCTATAAATTTGTATAAATTATACGCATCTCGGACTGTATCAAATTATAATAAACCTCGCTTTTCCCCTCATTCAAATAAAAAACCTTTAAAACAATAGAAACCTTAATTGAATCCCTACCCCCCCCCCACAATTGAATTTCTTTCTCCAGTAGTGCACGAATTTTATCTACATAGGCATGCACAATCTCTACAGGATCAAAAACGAAATTTCCCCCAATAAGTGTATTAAAAGGATCCCCAAACGTCGCAGTGAAAACAACTATATTATTTAATATTGTGTTGGATAATTGAAAATCAGGGAAAGATGTACCCCTCCCCCAAGTTGTTCAACAATATTTTGACTCTGCTCCACTTCAGTTGCTTGAAGTGGAAGTAGGTAATCAGTGGGGGATAGAGGAGGGTTCCCAGTGAAATCATCTAAAAGCTGTAGTGTATTTGGGCTCAAGTCTACCTGCTCAACTGTGCTAGGTTCTACATTAAAAAAATCATTTAAATACTCATCAATATTAAAAGGTACTTCAATAGAGTTGTTCCATGTTTTGTTGTCCTGAAACTCAATTGGTGGTTCCTCCCCTTCTTCACTGGACGGCGAATATGGGACCAATGCAGCAACCTATAAATGAAAAATAGATTATTTTCAAATCATCCCTACTGTTAAAATTATTATTGCTTAAAAGCATTTGGTTAATTCAACTTGAGATAATCTAAGATATGACATAGAAGGTGGCAATTTTTGCGGCGCATCCCTGTGCGTGCATCCTGCGGCGCATCCCTGCGGCGCACCCTGCGGCACTTTCCTGTCCCACGTTGCATCCTTGCGGTGCTTCTCGGGGCCCGCGGCGCTTCATGCAGCGCCTCCCGCAGTTCTTCCCAGCCCCCCTTTACATAATGCCCATCAAACGTTGAAATATTTCTAATTCCATATTTCTAATTCTCGCGCGAGTGTTCCAGGCTGGTACCGTTAACTCGGTTTCCCCTCGCTAAAATCTTTGGCACGATAGAAATATTCAGTGTAAATTAGAACGCCAATATGTGACAGATGGAATAATCTCTCTTAAAACTTTGTGAATGGAATAGAGTTTCAAAGACGGTGAGCATTAGCAGTAATTGACTGCGCTTTTTAAGCGACCAAAAATATTCGAGGGTCACTATGCCCCCTCCCCCCCCTTTTCAGCAATGTCATAAATAGCAATTATTATTTTTGTGGGTATAACTTGTTTCGCTCTTACAAAGAATTCCAATTTCCTAATTTGCAAACAATTCACAGCTAATTTTCTTGGCCAAACAACAGAATTATGTTAAAAGCATTGAAAGCCTATACTTGGCGGCCTAACCACTAATGATAAAACAAAACAGGAAAAGGGGATGACAGATCTATTTATATGCGTGTACGGAGCTTTAAGCCATAGATTAAAGCAAGATAATATTCAATTGTGAACGGAATAGCATTTTGAGTTTTCAATGGTATCTAAAGTAAATGAGATATCAAAGCGATAGCAACAGAAAAAAGAGCGGTTTCTTAGCAATAAAAATTACAATTAGATATGTAATAGGGGTTAATACCTCACTGCGATAAGTTTATATTGGGATTGAAAAGGACTAAAACATTGGAAGAAATAGATAGGTAGGAAAAAAATGCTTACACTTGCATAATCCGTCTGGGCTTGGGTGCCCGAAGGACCAGGTAGTGCATGCTGGAGGGTAACCTCCTGACCTAGCATCGATGGGGTAGCTATTAGAGGTCCAATGAGATCGGATTTGCAAGCGATGTCATTAATTTCTTTTACAGGAGCTGTGACTTGTGTAGTCGAGACCGTGGCTGGTACAGACAGCTGCACTTGGGCAGGCAGTGTGGAGCTGGGGGGGTTTTGGCCAGCGACCATATTGCATGACAGTAGCCTTCCATTCTCCTTTGGGTTTTCGAGTTGGCTGTATTGTTGCCTGTGCAGATTGAGCTTGAGCCGACACCACTCGTTTTTGGGTTGGGCCAGCATACTTAATAATGGATGGTCTCAGTTGGGGGGCTGCCTCGTCATCTCTTGGTTTTTTACTTGGAGATGGGGCTCATTCTTCGCTATATGCGTTATCCTAAGCTCTCTTCGATGTAGGGACTGCAAATTCTTCATGATTTGCCTTAAAGAAGAGAAAAAAATTAGCATTAAATGATTTCCCCCTTTATTTTAAAGAATGAAAATTATTAACCATAATTTTGTCTAGAAAAGCATTTATCGCACAGAAGTAAAAATTTCGAAATGTTATAAGCCCACGAATCAGAGGGAGACTTTAAATTAGATCGTTAACACACAGCTTATAGGCCTAAATTTGCAAACATAGGTTAAAATGTACACATAATATAAGCTTCTTGCAACTCCCAATGTGCTAGCCATGCAAACTTTGTTTTCGTTTTACAACGAAGCTGTTAGAATTGAAGGCATTGCCCTCCTCCCTTTTACGTAATTTACTTTACAGCGAAGCTGTTAGAAGCGATGTATTGCCCCCTCCCTTTTACGTAATTTACTTTACAGCGAAACTGTTCGAAGCGATGTATTACCCCCCTCACTGTTACGTAATTTACTTTACAGCGAAGATGTTAGAAGCGATGTATTGCCCCCCGCCCTTTTACATAATTTACTTTACAGCGAAGCTGTTAGAAGCGATGTTTTGCCCCCCTCACGTGTACGTTATTTAATTTACAATATAGCATTTAGTATTGATTTTTTGCCCCCCTCCCTTTTACTTAATTTAATTTAGAGTAATGCTGTTAGAAGCGATGTATTGCCCCCTCCCCCCTTTTACATAATGTCCTAAATATATTGTTAGCAATTATTTTGTTAGCAATTATTTTGTTTAGAATGCATTTCACTTTTCCAAAATAGTGCATCACATATTATTGCTTAAAACTGTTTTAATTTGACAATCAAAACAAACCCTTTGGCTTGACCGCTATCGTGAGCAAAACCGGAAGAGGGGCGACAAAGTAATTATAACCTTGCGCGGAGAGCTTATGTCAAAACATAGCGGGTTAATAGCTAAGAGATAGACAGAAGTTGATTAGGTTTTGAGTGTAAAAGAATATATTTACGTTTTGCATAGAGTATAAAGATTGTATGGTTTGTTGTGGGGGGGGGTGTTTGAGGGTAAAGGAATATATTTACGTTTTACATTGAGTATAAAGATTGTATGGTGGTTAGGTTTGTTGGAGGGGGGGGGGGGTTTGAGGGTAAAGGAATATATTTACGTTTTACATTGAGTATAAAGATTGTATGATGGTTAGGTTTGTTTTAGGGGGGGGGGGGTTTGAGGGTAAAGGAATATATTTACGTTTTACATTGAGTATAAAGATTGTATGGTGGTTAGGTTTGTTGGAGGGGGGGGGGGGGGTACTTACTTAAATATACTAGAGGGTGATCAAGGAAAATAATTTTATTTTAAAATAAAAATTAACTTAAATTGCTAATTGCGGCTGCCAATGCCTCAAGCTCATCAATTATGTCAATTGTTCTATCCATTGTCTCACAATACTTTCTGATAATTTAATCACATTGCATGCCCGTTATATACGAAATCTCAAGGTCAAATTGTTATGCAAACAAAGCCCTCTCATTGGCTGAGAAGGAAACACGTGATCTAACTGTTTCCCGGAAACTCATAACATTTGGCTCGGAAACAACAGATCGATTGACCTTGACCTCCTTCAGACTCAATAACCCATGAAAGTGACAAAGTTCCTGTTTTTTCTATTCTCACTGTCAAAGACCATAAAAACATCAAATAAATTGAGCAACACACATAACCATCCATGAAACCAGATATAAATGTGACAAAGTTCACGTTTCTCTATTCTCACTGACAAAATCCATAAAACCATCCATAAATGTGACAAAATTCCTGTTTTTCAAATTCTCACTGACAAAAACAATAAACCACGTGGTTCGCGTCGGAGTCAATAAGGCCCTTCTACTATTTCTATGAATTGACACCAACGCTTTAGGTGCTACTAGGGATATGTTTGATACGTACCAAGTTGGTTATAATTTCCTGCTTTTACTACTTGCCAGTTCTGAATTTCAACATGTCTATTTTTGTAAGTTCATGTAATCGGCAAAAAATATACTTGAAAGTACAGTACTTAGAAATTTAGAGGCTAAAGTACCTATTATTTTTAAAAGAGATTAAATACTATAAGATTTACTGTTGAATTTGTTCTTAACAGTCGAACAAATAAACCTCAAATCTAAAATAAGTTAACAAGTTTTTCACAAAAAAAAGACCCAATGAAAACAAACTTTAACACCAAAAATTTTCAATTGCTACAGAGTAAAGTAACTAATATTATAACTTTTAAAAATATAAAGAAAAAACAGTTACATAGCCATACAACACAAATGATTAAGAGCACTTCGTGACAAGGGCCTGCCAAAATGGAGGGGGGGGGGGTAATTGCTGACCCTGGGAAAAAGGCGGAAAAACATACACTTCACCTTAAAATCTATATTTGCTCCTCTTGGTGCTTTGGTATACCAATTCATATACCCTCTAACGAAAATATTTACGCCGAGTAACAAATCTGAGAAATTATTGTCTCACTAAAATTGCTCATGGCCACTGTGAGGACAGGCAGTCATGGTCTCACGAATCAGAACAATCCATCTCAACATCCTTCTTCTGTTTCGAGCAGCTTTCTGTAGGTGCTTCGAAGTTTCCCAACAGGAATCCTAATTTATACTACCACAACTCACTTAAAATCGTTAGCGGCAACATTCCATAAAAAGGGTATTACGAAAATTGTTCATAGATATGACAAATGTCTCAATCGTCAGGTTGACAGTGCAGAGAAGTAACCACAATTGAACATTACTTTTGGCAATAAACCATTTCTTTTTATATTTACTAGTCCTTCCTTCACAGCCAATCAGAAGTTGAAAAGAAATACCAAACCTCACACATCCAACACTTATATAAAATACTATTCCATAAAAATAATAATGTAAACATAAACTATGTTAAAAAAAAGAAGCAAGAGAACGTTATCGACGTTAGCCTATAAAGGACATCAAAGCAGCCTAAATGGGTTTCAATACTTTAGCAAGTTTTTTTTCAATCCCCAAAAAAATAAAAAAGTACTTGCCTTCACTTTATCTTGCAATATCTTCACCTCACTTCTAACTTGAGTCAACTCACCTTCAATCTGAGAGAGCCTAAAATCAATAATAACATTGACTAGACTTCCAATGTGCAGAAATACAACATATTACTATGTTGTATTACATACTTTTATAACCCCTCAGTGCATACCTCCTACGTTGAAAGTAAGGAGCTACTTAGGGGGAGGTCCCGGGACCCGTCCCCAACAAAAACCTCGATTTTCCCAGACTTCTGGGTGCAGTGAGAATGGGCGGGGGCCTATTATTCCCCAGGCAGCCCATAGAATCGAGGAGGACGGGGCAAAAACACACGCTATGCCACACATACGAGTCATACATGCGGTCTCATAAAGTTTCTGCATGTCAAATGGGACGATCTGCGATTGACGACAACAATATACCACGAAGACTGACGACTCCTTACCAATGCCCTAGGTGCCTCTGAAGGCACGGGAGGGTCTTAGATCCAAGATAAGGGCTCCTTGAACTTTGAACACCGCAAGCAAGATCTAAATGAACAAATTACTGGGCCAAAATTTCCTAGTGAGTCAGCTTTAACCTTTCTAATTGTCAAAAATTAATTTAACGTAATTTCCGCATTAAAGATATCGCACTGGTCCCTATTAAGGGTCGCACCTGGGAAATATATCCCATCATCTTCATCTTGACAGCCCTGCTCGTCCATGCCGTATTTACAGAATTTCGCTAGAATCTGCATTATTATTTCAAAAGTTTTCAATGTCTACATATATAGTTTTTCGGTATACATTAATTAGTGTAGCCCAAAAACAAATAGATATATTTGAAAAGGATATTGCTGAACTATATATTTCTTTTGTAAATCCCCATCTCAGCACTTAAACTGACATATTTTTGAATAATCATCGTTTTTTCCTCCATATTCATGACCAAAAGTAAAGTGTCATCTCAACCTCCCTTAACTCCGCGCTCGTATTAATTCAACTCGTTAAACTCAACCTTATTTAATATAGCCCCATTCAACATAGATTGGGGTAGAACTCAGCCTCGTGATGAGTTAGATAGGTTAAGTTAGTTGAATAAAGGTCACAATTAAAGGCGTCGAGGTACAAGCACACCAACCCTGGCGTAGTCTATATAAAATAAAAAAGCTATTTTTTCTGTTTACTTTGTTGCGGAATTTCTTTTTTAATGCAAAAAAAAAAATCAAAAAGGGGCTGAAAGCTCCTGAGGAATTAAAAGCTATATTTAATCAAATTGATTGTACGCCAAATATTTCACCATCCTTTTAAATTTTAATGCTCGCCTTTTCGTTCAGAGAGCATTCGTAAACCAAATCTAGAATAGAATTTCCAAAACGGTAAAAACTGTCTCGAATTTCAAAATCCAATCAAAGGGGAAACACTATCCCACCATTAATCGATCGTTAGAGATTGATAATAAATGAATTGAAAAGTAAGCAGTAACTTTGTCAGGCTTCCAGAAACTTAATGCACAAGTTAAGTCCATTTATAAGTGATGTTAGTAAAAAAGAAAAGGAAAAGACAAGAGGAGTATAGGTTTAGCAACATCTAAACCAAATAAAGCCTCTGAACTTTTGTCACTAGTTAACAAGATAATGATAATACTACTAGTACTAACAGCTCACGGCAGCACCAAGCCAACCGAGGCCAACACGGTTACGCACGATCATCCTCCATCCAAATGTATTCAAAGCCTCCCTCTTTATACCCTCCCAGAAAGTTTTTATTTCCCTTAAATATTTCCTTACGACATAATCCCGCCCCCATCGAGGAAGTCCCGCTTTTCGTTCAGCCCTAGACCGTTGGCCGAAAAGGACAATCTTTGACAATTTGTCATCCTTCATCCGCAAAACGGGCCCTAGCCATCTCAACCTTTCTCTCATTATGACCCTAGGAGGTGGGATTGATTCACACTTTTTGTAAAGCCTACTGTTGGAAATAGTGAAGTTAGTTAAGCTAAATTTCTTAATTAAGTTTTCACCATTTATTATAAACATTTTTTTCAAAATACCCAAAAATCTAAATAAAAAAACCCAAAAAGCAATAAACTTTTACTATAAAATTAATTCTATATAATAGTTGTCATTCCTGAACCATCTTTAAATGAAAAATATTTAATCATGGGCGCCCATAAGGGGGCAAGGTGGGTCGCCCCCCCCCCCCCCCGGGCTGTATGTCGGGGTCATATATTTGTATTAATTTAAAAAACTTTCTACAAATTAACTATGCATATGAAAATAAAGTGCTCTATTGGTTCAAAAATAGGATGAAATAAAGGCGTGTAACTTTTCTAACGTAGAACAATTACAAATACCTGATAGCGAAGTAGTGAGATTCAAAGGAAATATCAAACAGAATGAACTGTCGAGTCAGATTCAAAACAAGTCAAACTATGCACTGCTATAACTGACAACCCCAATACCTTTTCAGGAACAGAACATAAATTAGGCTTTACTGAAGAAAAAAAAGACCGCGGATTGTCAGTTTACTTTACCTATACTGATATTTATTCCTTAAATCAAAAATGGGTAAAAAAGTGAATAAAAAGTTTTTTACTTATTTAAGTAAAAAAAGTGAAAACATTTGAACATCTGTTGTTTTCAGTAAAGCGCAAATTATATTCTGGTCTTGAGAAGGCATGGGGGTTATCAGACCTACTAATGTTAATTTTTGCTCGTTTCGAGTTTGACTCGGTTATTTATTCTAATTTCTGTACATTTTGAGTTTCATTTTTTGTATTGATAGTGATTTGTGGTAGTTTTACGCTCGGATGATTACTTGACTTCATTTCTGCCCATTTTTGGCCTAATGGAGCTCTTTATTTTTCTTTGAAAAACTTGTTTTGTGGAAAAAGTTTTTTTTTAAATGAATTTCTGTTCGTTTTTTATTGACATAGTGATTCTCATGAAAAAAAATAATATTTTATATCTTTTCGTTTTTTTTAATATGAATCCATAGTTTGGCATAATTGTAGGGGTTTGACATGCCCAATATCTCTAAAGACCGTTCTACAATGCTGAACAAAACAGTTGTCTCAAAATTTTGACTAGATGTGTTTCGGAAATAAATCGGCTTGACAGACGGCTGATTGCCCTCCAATCTCTTTTTACTCTTAGAAAGGAACCTAGAACTCTTAATTTTGAATCGAATTTGCTTCTTTAATTGTTTTAATGATATTTCCAGCTATTATAGAGTGGTGCTGCCTATGATAATGCTTATATGCCTATTTTAAAAACCTGCATGTATACAGTTTTTTCCTTTAATTGGAACGCCCCCTAAACATTTCCTAGAAGCTTCACCTTAAAACTCTAAGCTTCATTAGTTACAGTAACTGTAGTTGTATTACTAAAAGTATGCACATAGTGCCTTCTGGCTAATTCAAAATCCCCCACAAGTTACTCTTAAAGGTCTAAATAACACAAGTTGTTCTTGAGATATTGCTTTGTCACCTTTTTGAAAGTTCACATGCTCATAGTTTGTTTTTCACACATTCTCATAGATTCTCATATATTTGATTACTGAAGACATTGTTATATTCTCTTTGGACTATCGGCTACAAAATGGCTGTCTCAAAATTTCGATCGAATGTGTTTGAGGAAAAGAGGATATCAGGGAGAGGGGGGAGGCTATTTCCTCTCCATCACGCTTGACTCTTAAAATGGAACTAGAAGTACGCATTTCCAATCAAATGAGCCTCCTCTAAAGTTCACATGACCACCTCTTCATAAGAACCTTACATTCCCCCGGAGCATAACTTAAAACCCTTACCCCATACTTTGGGGGGTTGTGCCGACACCAAAGGCTGTGTTATGAGATCTTTGGACTATTTTTGAAGAAATGACAATCTTAAAATTTCTATCAGCTGCATGGGGGGTAAAAAACCGTGGTGGGGGCGGGTATAGCTGCCCTCCGATAAATTTGACTCTTTATCTTCCGATTTACAATCCAATGAGCCCCCTCCGAAGTTTATACGAATACTGTTTCCATAAAAACCTTAAATGCCCTTGGGGCATACCTTACAACCATTGTCCTGAGGACTGTGAGGGGGTTCTCATCCTCAAAGACATAATTTCCGGACTTTTAAACTACGTCAAACAAAATAACTATCTTATTTTTATTTTTGAATTTTTCCGGACTTTTGAATAACTATCGATCTATCTTATTTGATGGGCGTGGGTGGGTGGTTGCCCTCCAATCACTTTTGACTATTAAAGAAGGCGCTAGCCAATTCAACTACCAAACGACTGAGCCCTTTCCAAAGTTTCTACGACAACAAATAGCCATCTTAAAATTTCTATCAGATGCGTGTCTGGAAAATACGACGTGTGTGGGGGGGGGGGCTATTTGCCTTCTGATCGCTTTGACTCTTAAAAAGAGCACTATAACTTCTGATTGCGAATCTAATGAGGCCTCTTTGAAGTTTATACGACCACCATTTCTATAAAAACCTTATATGCCCCCAAGGCGTAACTTACACCCCCGGATCGGAGGGCTATATGGGGGGGAGTTATCTTCAAAGACATAATTTCTGGACCTTTCCACTACAATGAACAAAATGGCTATCTCAAAAATCATTATTAAATGTGTTTGGGGAAATGATTGGTGTATGCTGCATGACCTCCAATCACTTTTGACTGTTAAAAAGGCCCGTAGAACTTTTATTACCAATCAAATGAACCACCTTTGAGGTTTATACGACCACCCTTTCTTTAAAAAACCTTATATCCCCACAGGGCATAACTTACAACCCTCGCTCTGAGGGTTGTGGGGGAGGGGTTGTCATTCTCAAAGTTAGAATTTGCGGACTTTAAAACTACACTGAACGAATTGACCATCCCAAAATTTTGCTTCGATGTGTTTGGGGAAGTTATTGACGTGGGGGAGGTGGAGCGGGTTGCCCTCCATGAGCTGTTTTGAAGTTCCTATGACATTTCTTTCTATAAGAAGTGACCTGGTCTAAACAGAACAATACATTGTGTCCATATCGCTCTTTACTTAGGCAGCGCTATAGCGCTGCCTATGATCTTTTGTCTTTATATTTCAATTACACAGCACTAGAAGTGCGGATTAGCCCAGGCAAGCCCCCCCCCCCCTAAAATTTAGTCTATGGGCGCACATGTATCTCATTAGCCACTTTTTTCCAAACAAATTATTAAACCATCGGTTACTATGGGTTGTGGTTAATTTTCAACTAGTTTATTTAGCTTAATATTCAATGAATGTCAATACAATCTATGTTATCATATGTAAATCCCCACTTTATAAAATTTTATACGAGTCTCTGGTTTGAACTATCTGTAGTTTATTACATCAAATATTATTGGGCCTTTTTCCGTTTTTCCTTGTTTTTTCTCCGACGTGCGTATTCCACCCATCGTCCACTTTTTTTTAAGAATTATCTATTAATTTATTTTCTTCCTTTTAAGTGCTCATCAAGGCCGGATAAAAGGCGATTGGGCCATATCAGGCCACGCATTTGAAAGGGTCATGCGTTACCATCAAACTGAACAAAAAAAGATTTTGAAATTGAAAGTAAATTGCTTTTGATTTATTGTGAGTTATTCAAATAATCAAAAATATATTTATTTTACTTTTGTATTGCTGGATGAGATTTATTAATGCACTTATTATAATATAATACATACTATATAACATAGAAAACAGAGATTTTGCACTACGTACTTGAACAACTTTACGTACGTAAATTACTATGCGCAATTTTTACTATGCGTAATGCGTAATAAATTACTATGCGTTTTAAATAAATATATATATATATATATATATATATATATATATATATATATATATATATATATATATATATATATATATATATATATATATATATATATATATATATATATATATATATATATATATATATATATATATATATATATATATATATATATATATATATATATATATATATATATATATATATATATATATATATATATACATATATATATAGATATATATATAAGATATATATATAAAAAAAGATATATATATATATATATATATATATATATATATATATATATATATATATATATATATATATATATATATATATATATATATATATATATATATATATATATATATATATATATATATATATATATATATATATATATATATATATATATATATATATATATATATATATATATATATATATATATATATATATATATATATATATATATATATATATATATATATATATATATATATATATATATATATATATATATATATATATATATATTTATATATATCAAAACGAAACAATAATAAAAAAAGAGAAAAACGAGGATTATACAAGCCAGTGAAACATATGAACTAAAATGCAAATATTTCGGTCAAGACCTCCGCTTGACCGTCCTCAGTGCAGGATAATAACATCAAAATTACTAATAAAACTCCATGGATACTATAAAAAGAAATTTCAAACCTTGAAACGAAACGCAACTAAAATTTGAAAACCCTCTCCATGTAACGGTGAGAGGGTAACTGAATGAAAAAATACAGTACTGAATGGGAATTCAATTTTTTAATTTATACAGAGCATTTTTAAAAGCTAAACGCTTTCCGGGTAAAACATCATCAGAGATTAGGTTAGGTTGCAAAATGTGATTTTTTTTAATATTTAAGTAAAAACGATCAGAATTTATTAAATCATTATAAATGGGGCTTAAATAGGTTTCTCCCGTGTCTCTATTGAGAGCAACCTTTCGGTGCATGTACTTTTTTATCTCCACTGCCTCCCTGAAAACTTGGATGAGACCTTCAACAGGGGCAATAATGGAGGTGTTATCGAATAAAACGAAATGGTGCGGGTTGTCATACACATGCTGAGCCAAGGCGGAATCAAAAGTCTCAGGCCTTTGGCATAGCTTTGTCGATTGAGGACCTGTGTTTCAACAATCTCTCCCCCAATTGCTTATGGGTTCTTCCAACATAGAAACAGCCGCAAGAACATGGAACCCTATAAACACCACTGCCCAAAATAGGGCTCGTTTTATCTTTACCACTGTTAAAATAGTTCTAGATTTTATTAGAATTTTTCAAGGTAACATTTAAGTTATGTTGTTTAAGTGTTCTTTGCAATTTGTCACCTAATTTACGAAAATAGGGCAAAACAGTTAAAACTTTCTCATCACCCACTAAAGGGATGATATCCATTGGAGGAGAGCCCATTTGTTTGGGTGAAAAATTGATTGTTGTACCGAAAATATAAGGAATATCTATTGCAAAGACGAACAAGTCGCATAATAGTTTCAATATCTAATGTTTTGTAATCCATCCGGTCAATATTATCTTGTAGTTTCTTTTGAAGAGCAAATTCACATTTTTTTATATCACATGATGTATACATCGAAATGGTATCAAAACTGGCCAAAATTTGTGTCTTTTTTTATATCAAGGTTTTTTAGTTTATCCACGAGGAGTACTGAATTTTTAATGTAAAATGCTTGCGTCGACACAAGAGGACGAAAAATTGTGGCTAACCATTTTCCCAGTCTGGAAGCTGGCGAACTATAAGAGGCCACAATTGGGCGCAGAGGAACTCCATCTTTGTGAATTTTTGGGAGACCATAGAATTTAGGAGCGGAGCACCCTTTAGGGTAAAACATTTTGTACATTTGTGGAGTAACGAGTCTTTCTTTTTGTAAAATTCCCAACTCTTTTCGTACTTCACGGGTGAATTTGTCGGTGGGATCTGACTCTATACGTTTATAAGTGTGGGTGTCGGATAAAATATCAGTAACTTTTTTATTATATGAAATTTTATCAAGGATAACAATTTTATTCCCTTTGTCAGCCCTGGTGATAATGATGTCTGGGTCTCTTTTTAAATTTACCAGAATTTGTGTTTCCCGAGTTTCTGAATTTGAGGAATAAGGAGTGAAGTTAAGAAGATTCTTAACAACCTCCCCTCGAAGTAAATCGGGATTTTCCACAATACCTCTTAGGCCAAAAATACCCGCCTCCACACTGGATACTATCTCTGAGAAATTTACTCGTGGATGAGGCAAGCAAAATTTTGGTCCCTTAGACAAGACATTGATTTCTTCCGGTGTAAGAACTTTCGAAGATGGTTCTCAATGGCCGTGCCGGGACAAAATCTTAGGACGACACGCTTGGAATTTTGAAATTTTTCATATTTTAATTTTAAACACTTTTTTGATAAACGAGCTCGAGCCATAAAAAAGTTTTGAAGGTAAGAACTTTGAGATATTTTAGAAATATTTTGAAAATCTGGTGACGAGAAGTTACATTGTAAATAATGTCGAACTCTAGAGATCATGTTACTAAGGAAAAAACCTTGGTTTTTATGGTCTTTTAAAATGTGGTTCAATGATTGAAAATCAACCCTATCGCTCCATGTTAGTTCCGAGTGCGGATCTTAATCGAAGATGAGTAGACTTTGTAAAAATTATTTGAAAACTAAAAGTCTGTAAAATTTTTGCTTTCTAATGAAATTTTCGTGTTTTTTTTGGTCCAATATCACCAATTCATACAAGAATAGGTCATAATCGCCCCGGCATATTGTTGTAAATAATTTTTATAGCAACACTGGATCATCATGATACAACGAAACAAATAATAAAAGAAGAGAAAAACGAGGATTATACAAGCCAGTGAAACATATGAACTAAAATGCAAATATTTCGGTCAAGACCTCCGCTTGACCGTCCTCAGTGCAGGATAATAATATCGGAATTACTAATAAAACTCCATGGATACTATAAAAAGAAATTTCGAACCTTGAAACGAAACGCAACTAAAATTTGAAAACCCTCTCCATGTAACGGTGAGAGGGTAACTGAATGAAAAAATACAGTACTGAATGGGAATTCAATTTTTTAATTTATGCAGAGCATTTTTAAAAGCTAAACGCTTTCCGTGTTAAACATCATCATAGATTATGTTAGGTTGCAAGATGTAATTTTTTTTAATATTTATGTAAAAACGATCAGAATTTATTAGTTCATTATAAATGGGGCTTAAATTAGTGTCTCCCGAGTCTTTATTGAGAGCAACTTTTCAGTGCATGTACTTTTTTTATCTCAACTGCCGCCCGGAAAACTTAAATGATGCCTTTAACAGGGGCCCTCCTCGGGGTGTTATAAAATAAACTAACATGGTGTAAGTTGTCATACACATACTGACTCATGGCGGAACTAAAATTGTCGAGGCTTTTGCATAGCTTCATACCTTTGTTGAGTGAGGACCTGTGTTCCAACAATCTCTCCCCAAATTGCTTATGGGTTCTTCCAACATAGAAACAGCCACAAGAGCATGGAACCCTATAAACCCCACTGCCCAAATTAGGGCTCGTTTTATCTTTACCACTGTTAAAATAGTTCTGGATTTTATTAGAATTTTTGAAGGTAACATTTAAGTTATGTTTTTTAAGTATTCTTTGCAATTTGTCACCTAATTTGCGAAAATAGGGCAAAACAGTAAAAACTTTCTTATCGCCCACTAAAGGGATGATATCCGTTGGAGGTTGTGGAGATGATAAATCTTTTTCTGCTTTTTTTGTCTTTTTTCTATGATGGGTTCCAGTAACTTGATGGGATATCCATTGCAAAACAAAAGTTCCAAGGTGAACTGAAGGTTGGAATCGAAACTATTAAGATGAAGTAAAAAAGCGTTAAGTTCTATCTCTCCGTGATTCCAGACAGAGATCACATCATCGACAAACCGGCCCCAGAAGCGGTGTTTCAGAGGAAAAGTATTCAAAGCGGAGGTTTCAATAAATTCCATGTAAAAAGTGCATTAATTTACACGGAATTTATTGAAACCTCCGCTTTAAATACTTTTCCTCTGAAACACCGCTTCTGGGGCCGGTTTGTCAATGATGTGATCTCTGTCTGGAATCACGGAGAGATAGAACTTAACGCTTTTTTACTTCATCTTAATAGTTTCGATTCCAACCTTCAGTTCACCTTGGAACTAGAAGATAATCATAAACTGCCTTTTTTTGACGTCTTAATCTTCAACAAATCTCCCAGCCTTGAATATTCAATTTATAGAAAACCTACACATAATGATAGGTATTTGCATTTCTCTTCCAACCACCCTCTTTGTGTAAAAAGAGGAGTAGTTATATCTTTAGTTGATCGCATCATAAGAATTTGTTCAAAGGCTCATATAATCCCAGAATTAAATTATCTGAAGGACATTTTGTTTTAGAAATTAAAAGGGGAAGAATTTTTGAAAAAACAATACAAAAAATTTTGAACTTATTTCGATATAAAAACCTAAAAACAAAAAACCGCAAGAAACAGAGGAGAAAATAACAACACAGTTAGGCGGAACTGTTAAAAAACCTGACAGATGGAAATATCCCTAATTAATGTAAAGACAAATTTCAAATCCCTTATGAAAATCATTTTGTGATCCACCATAATAAATTTAACAGTGTGCAAGTAAAGTTAACCAAGTCAATATTAATGAAAAAAAAAAATACGAGTGATGTCAAAACGTTGGCGATCAGGGAGAAAGGCCCAAGGTGAGAAGCTCGTGGTTGACCGATGGTGACAAATAGTGTTTTTAGGTCCTGTGTGGCACATTCTGCCTACTAGGTAGCTACCTTACAAAAATCGACTGTGCCCCTATAAATGCGATTTAAACAGATTGATAACCTATAATTTACCCAGTTATTGAGATCAACAACGGAACTTATATTATGGAGAGGGGAGGTCGTGTTTTTAAAGTCAATATCATCTATTCTAATGTGAATCGGTGATATTCATACTTTGAATTCATACTTCTCCATGGAATTCAACTTATATTCTACAAATGAACTATGGAAATGATCCCCTACTCAGTATTAAGTTATGTAATCAAATCTAAATAGATGGACCAAGTTTTGTGGGAAGCCTGGGGATGAACTCGACGCCCATGTAACTTTTAATTTGCTGGGTTTTGGCGGTCCCCTCGTATTTTATATGAAAAAATTTACCCAGGTCCTAACTTTTAGCATTATCAGATTATGATAATGGAATCAAAAACTACTCAAAGGGCGATAATTGATACTGAATTCATTAGCATAATGAACGCAAAGGAAACATTATATATTCGGCAGCTATGTTAGTTGTGGACGAAGAAGGAAATCAAATATATGAGAAAGAATGGGATATAACCTACAACCTTAAAGGGTATGCACCCCACACTTATAAGTATGGTTTAGCACTTGCAAATTCCCCCAAGTATCGTCCGGCTAGAGGGGAGGTCAAAAAAAATATAGGAGAAGAAGCGCGAAACAACTTGGATGTTTACAATTATTGATAAGACGCCTACAAAAGAACCTCAATATCAAGTATTTCTATTCCAAGGGACCTACTCAAACAGACTTATTACTCCTCGATATATGCAGAGCCCCCTAAATTTGCTATAACCTCGAAAAAAATCCCCAATGTGTCAAATATGAAGGCAAACATCATCCCTTAGCGGAAATTCAATATTACAAACAATTTTTATTTGACCCTGAATCTGAAGAATACAAATCCCTCGGTAGTAAATTATTCCTGAAACGTATGAAAACTTACCAAAGGAAAAGAGACGCCTATAAAAATAGTAACAAGAAAATTAAGAGAAGATTCTAAACTCAAAACTACCTATTAGTAGGTAACTATGGAAGAAATTAATCCCATATAAATGAACTATTTTATCTTAGTGCAAATTATAATTATTTTAGGCCTATACATAAAATAGGATACCAGTGTAATTATGTGCTGCACGCTTGCTTATTCATGTGTTTCTTACTCGAGAAATATTATGTAAAAAAAATTAAATTGTGATAGCGATTACTAGCTACGCTTTAAAGTTATATCTCAACCAGTCATAGAGGTATATCATGACCAGAATAAAGCTCAGAAGTCCTAACTTTACTTTCCTTACCTATCTGATCCTAAAATATTTATTCTGTTTTACGCCTACAAATCAGTTTTCTTTCGCCAATGCCACAAAATGATTACATAATAACAAATAACCGAAGTAAAAATTAAAGTGTCTTTGAAAAAAAATTAAAAATTAAAGTGCCTTTGAAAAAAAATAATAATAACAAAAAAGTAAACAAACGAATTTTGCAAAAAACAGGTAAAATTAATGATAAATTAATTCTAGAAACAAAAAATAAGATGAGGCTTAAGAATATTATCATAATCCTCGTTGTTCACGCAGTGGACCAAGATATTGTAAAACATGGAGTATATTCAAGCATGAAAATTCATTGCTAGCCATGACGCAATGAAGATCTTTATGAAATTGGACCCCAAACCCTTCGAGACCTTATTTCAACAAGTAACAAGACTAGAAAGAAACACTAATGAACTCAAAGAATCGACCAATTTCCGGTGGAACATACTATTGGCCGTATGTTTCGTGTTCGCGACTTCCCTGACCATAAGAACCCTATCGACTTGTAATTAGGGGAAAATCCTGAGACTAAGAAGGCGAAAACCAAGAGAAGAACACGGAGAAACAGCTGAAATTCAGAGGTGAAACCCGGAGCCCCATGAGAACGTCTAAGCCAAGAAATAGGGAAGACATTAGAAAACGAGTGGGTATAGAGGTCTCCACTCATCTTGTTATGTCTTGTTCCCTCATTGTAGTATCGTTTACGTAAAAACGTGTGGTTATGACGCTGCAACATGCGTTTCTTAAACAGCACGGACGTGCGTGAACAATGCAGGCATGAAATATGTTATAAAATTAGACCTCAAACTTAATAATGTAGGGTAAATTATGTTTATTTAATAAGTATTGAAGAATTGTATAAGCCCTTTATCGATGTTTCCTTTCTCAAAACAAATTTGTAGACATCTCTGTTTTAGATTTCCCAATGGGAATTGTGTCGTTTTATTATAAACAAAAAAGGAATTTTTCGTTGTGAGTACTAATATTAGTGTATTTATTTAACTCTGTCTCATAGTGTAAAAATTCATATACCCAATTAATACGTGACTTATTTGTACTATAAGTATTTACTTTAAAGAACGTGTGATTTTGCCTTGATATTTTTATTACAGGAAGTGGATCAACACATTGGATATTGAGCATTACATTTAGTCACCCAGTACAGATACAACCTAGTAGCATCTATTTTCATCATACCTCAACCAACGAAGAGTACTCACCATACACTCCAGGCAATTTTCATCCCAGCTTCGTCTACGAAAACAACAGTTACCTTTGATCATTGTTTCTTCGACCATGAACCATATTACATATCAGGTTACATTATATTTGAATCTCAGTATCCAGCGCATTATCGAACTAAATAATCACATAAATTCTGAAAACCCCATTGATCAGTACAAGATTTAAATATAGAAATATCGCCCTTGATATTTGAAATTAAATGACATATAACGATATTTGAAGTTAAACGATATTTGAAGATATTTGAAGTTGAAGTTAAAGACAATATGTGGAAAGAGTCACTATAATCATTTGACCGTGTAGTGATGAGATTTGAAGCTAAATGATATTTAACGATATTTGAAGTTAAATGATATTTGAAGACATTTGAAGATATTTGAAGTTGAAGTTAAAGACAATATGTCGAAGGAGTCACTATAGTTTGATGTCAACCCGTCCAACTTCAATGTCCAATTGAAGGAACTTCAATTCCCCCGTGATTAACCTATTAATCACCGCAAAGGTTAATAGACGCAAGCCATGAGCTAACAAGTTTATAAGAGACACAAAGAACAATTTTATACGAGAATACATTCTCTATGTGCCTCAAAGTATCCCAAAAGATAAGGCACCCTATGAACTATCGAAAAGCAGGTGAGAATGAACTCTGATGGCATATTCCAACACCTGTAGGTGGAAGCATCATTTCCCAGTTGACAATTAGAGAAAGCCTGTCGTGTGAACACAATCGTGCTTGAAGTGTCCCATGAAGAAACCATAACGTAAGTGCTTTAAAGAATTTTGCCATGACGAAAAGAGTGAAGAACAATAATTTACAACAGAAGGATTGAGTACACTAAGGACTCGAAGGTAGTGAAATAGATGTGAATTTACATATGTTACTTCTTAATAACTTTGATAACTCAAAAATCCCAATAGTGAAAGTGCTTTAATTTTACCAGTGAATATGGTGAACACAATATTGTGTGTTTTAAATCGATTTTGTATGTAGTGTTAGATGCCCAGATAGTTATGTGTAGCGTTGTCGAGATATTCATTTAATTTAGCGTAGATAGAAAGTAGTGTGCCATATAGACAGCAAAAAAAGCCTTGTAAAAAGTGAATTCAAAAAAAAACTTATGTAAAGAGAGAATGGCCCCAAACTTGTTGGAAATGTAAAAGTAATCAGTGTTAGATGTAGGAAAAAAAAATCTTTAGTAGCTAGCCTAGAACCATGAATAATCTTAGTCCGGTAGACGAATTTTAGATAGGGATGTAGAATAAAATAAGAAAAGTAATAGAGAAAATTTTTAGCACTCCTGATTAAGCCATAACATTAATATAAAATAATTCAGCTAAATCTAGTTTCAAAAATGAAGTCTTTAATCAGCAAAGAGAAAAGTGCAGTCACCCCTAGACAAAGGACGGCGCTATCAAACTTTAAATTTCGCCAAGAGAGTGAGTAATAAAAAAAGATGCTACGTACAATATTTCTAAGGAAGTTTAAACGATTAGAACCGTGTGAACGCCTAAATCATCAGAAATATTTAAAAGAATTTATTGGACTATAGAATCTAGTGGGGTAAAAGTGCTTTTTAAAAATATTCGTAAAATAGAAGTAAGACCATTCAGATAGAAGTCTTAAATTCTTTCATCTCGGTCACCGTTATTGTCGTTTGGAGTGACCCACTGCTGTTCACCTAAACATGTAAGTTCAATAAATCTATTGCTTTTTTACCTGTGTTTATTTCATTTTATATGTCTGGATCTAGTCTGAGAACAGGTAATTAGTTCACAAAATCTCCAAGGTAACGCTCCCAGGGAATCGGATCTCCTGATAGCCCAAGAAAAAGAGGTAACGTTTACATGGCTGTACATTTTATTTTCACCCAATAATTGAGCGTGGCGCAGACCTTGTTGGCACAATCTTCAGCGCTATAAGCGGCACTATCGGAGAAATTACAAGGTGTAAGTTCACGACCTTTGGGCCTAATATCGCCTTTGGAGCGGTCAGTATTTAGTACCACATTTAGTATAACCAGCCAGAATTTTCTATTGCTACAGATGTACCTAATCTAGGTGTAGCCATCCACAATCAACAGAAAAAGCAGGGGACTGGTAACGAAGTCTTGTGGAACCCCACACAACACCGGAAGGTCATGTGGTACATATTTACATATTTATAATCCAGACATCAAGCTGCAGACAAGTCGGTGTACTCTCCATTAGAAAGGTAGTATATTCTCTATCTTCTTTTACCGTTCGTTATAATAAACAATATATGGAGTAGTGACGGTTCGGGTCTCTCTTGCGCCCGGGGCAAAATCTTGATTTGGCCCAGCCCCCCTATCTCCCACAATATTTTCAGGCCAAATTTTATCAAAAACAAAATTATTTTCGATTTTATGCTAAAATTTATTTTAGCTAAACAAAATTATTTCGATTAATTAATTAATAAATTAATTATTTTCGATTAATTAAATAATTATTTTTTAATTTATCATTTAAATTATTTGATTAACATTAATTAATTTAATTATTATAATTTTTTATTAATTATTTGATAATCATTTTTATTTATTAACTGCTCTGTCTACTTTATTAATAAAATTTCTAAAGTAAAAAATAATTACAACATTGTATAATTTGTTCGAGATTTTCGGCCCCTAAGAGTTTTGGACTCAAGGCTAGTGCCCCCTCTGTCCCTCCTCTAAAACCCCCTCTGATGACCCTTGCGTCTATCGTAGCAATCTTCATTACTATGCTGTTTCTCTTATAATTTTTATCGATATTTAAACAAATAAGAGCTACACTGTTCAAAATACAGATATTTTCAATAAAAGCAAATGACGCTCAAGCTGTATAACTGGTTTGAGAGGGGGGGGGTACTGACCGGATTTGAAAGCTTTGATTAGCCTTGTGTTATTGTTTCCTGTGTCGTTGTTGATGACAAATAATAAAGCACTTCAAAACTGTTTATACTTATACTTCCTTGTATACATTTCATTTTTTTCAATGAAACAACTCATGAATAGAATCGGTCTAAAAAATTTCAATTGTGGTCTTTTTGCTTTTTTAGTTATTTATGGTAATTGTAACACCATAAATTTCTCAATATATGAATTGGTCTACGATCAATATTTCTATTTGTTTACTGAACGATGATAAATAATCTTTTTAATGACAATCCTATCAAAAGGAGCATTTTTAGCACGTTCCAAACAAATTTCTCCCTATAGGCTACTACAAGGCCGTATCCAAGGGGGGGGGGGCGGGGTTAGGAGGTTCGACCCCCCCCCGAAATGTTTGGCTCGTAAAAACGTAACAAAAATGGAGTTAAACAAATTTTCTATGCGTTTTTGAGGTTTTTTTTAAACACCCCCCCCCCCAATTTTTTTGGAATAAAACCCCCTCCGAAAAAAAAATCCTGGGTACGGCCTTGCTTTACTATTAAATAAAACAAAGAACGATACAAAACTGATAGAACAGTTTCTCTAGTGATGAAAAAAAATGGACTGGACTAATTGTGGTACTAAAAATTGACCGAGTCAAATGTAATGTCGTGCTCAAAAGTCGTGAACTTACACCTTATAAGTACTCCGACAGTGCCGCTTGTAACGCTAAAGATTGTGCCATCAAGCCCTGCGCCACAGCAATGGGGAGTGAAGTAAATTTATTACCGCGCCACCCTCAATTATGAGAGGGAAAATAAAATGTGTAGAAATATAAATTTCACCTCTTTTCCTTGAGCTGTCTGGAGAACGGATTCCCTGGGAACGTCCTTGGAGATTTGCGAACTAATTACCTGTTATTAGGCTAGATCCAGACATATAAAATGAAATAAACACAGGTAAAAAAAAAGCAATAGGTTTATTGAAACTTACATATTTGGGTGAACAGCAATGGGTCACTTCAAATAACAAAAACGGTGACTGACATACAACAATGAAAGAATCGCCAACCTTGAATGGCGAAAACTTCTATCTGAATGGTCCTGATTCTGATTTACGAATAATCCCAAAAAGACCATTTACCCCACTATCAAACGTTGTTCTTTTGCCCTACGCTGTAAGAACTGGCTCACAATTGGCTCGAGTGGCCCAAGGATGCGAACCCTTCGTCCAATAATTTGTCTTAATTATTTCTGATGATTTAGACGTTCACACACTCTTATCACTTAAGACTTCCTGCAAAAACATTGTATTTTAGTTTTTTTATTACCACTCTTCTCGGCGAAATTCAAAGCTTGGATAGCGCCGTTCTTTGTCTGGGGCTGACTGCACTTTTGCTCTTTGCTGATTAAGGACTTTTAATTTTTGAAATTAGATTTAACTTAATTAGAGGAAGTCGGAATTATCTTTATAAATAAGAAACTTTATTTTGTATGTATAGTATGTTAAATATATCACATTTCGCTCACGGTACATTTCTTAGTTTGAAACTTTTTTCTTTTGGTTTTTTCAAAATTAAGAAGTTTGTTGGGCAGTACCACGTTTTCGTCAGCATTGCAATGTTAAACCGCAAAAATAAATAAGCCAAAATAGTTAGCCAAACTTAACACTGCTTTTCGTAAGAAAAAATTCAAACCTAAAGGGTTCGGCACACGTAGCTGATTTCGGGAACCGATTTCAGCATCAGTGGACAAACGATAGCGGTAAGAAAAATTTGTTGAAAGAAAAATTTATTGCGCGAGATTTTCAAAACAAAGAATCATGGACACAAATAATAAACTGGAGTTTATTAACAGTTGCAAAATTGATGTCAACTTAGTTCTCAGCTCAGTAGCGGTGTCTTTCACCAGAGACATCTCTGGCTGACTATTTATTTGTTTCCCTATTTTTATTGTGATGATCATGACGAAAATCTGCGCTGATTTTGTAAATCGGCACCGGAAACTTGAAAAATTTTCAAACTCAAATCGAAACCGATTTCTTTTAAAATCAGCGCTGATTTGGAAATCAGTTCCAGATATGAGCTACGTGTGCCCAGCCATTAAGCGATCTATCAATTCCTCAAAGACAACTTCCTAGAATGTTTGGTACCATATGTCCTTAGCTCAATTTACGCCAGGGGCATAATTTGCTATAGGGCAGGCGAGGGAAAGCAAATGCCCCCTCAAGAACCTTATTGGTTCCTCTGCAAGCAATAGTAAGCTAGTAAAAAGAAAATAAGATTTGAGCTAAGATGTTATCTACGCGTAAATTCTCTGTTTCTCCGTGGTAGAGCGTTACCAAGCAGAGGGAAAAATGCTTGATTTTAATTTAATAAGATAAATTAATTAAGATCCAAACCATTTGGATCCAACATGAAACTTTTCTGAAATTATTTCGTTTTAACTGCACTGATTGATTAAATACCATATTAACATCTATAATAAACACAAGAAAGATAAAAAAATGGAAATTGATATTTTTTTAAGGCCAACAAAATTATTTTTGTTGGATATTATGTTGGATATTTTTTATAAGGCCAACAAAATTATTTTTTTGGATATTTTTGTTGGATATTTTTGTTGGATATTAAGTTGAATATTTTTTTTGGAGCCCAACAAAATTATTTTTGTTGGATATTTTTGTTGGATATTATGTTGGATATGTTTTTAAGGCCAACGAAATTATTTTTGTTGGATATTATGTTGGGTATTTTTTTAAGGCCAACAAAATTATTTTTGTTGGATATTATGTTGGATATTTTTTTAAGGCCAACAAAATTAATTTTGTTGGATATTTTTGTTGGATATTATGTTGGATATTTTTTTAAGGCCAACAAAATTGTTTTTGTTGGATATTATGTTGGATTTTTTTTTTTTAGGCCAACAACCGCCTCGAATTTTCAGGGCTATGAGAGAAATTAGAAAAAAAGTGAACGCGGGTAAAACCAAACAATGCGGAAAGCCAGCATAAACATTTTTTTAATATTGTTATTTCTCTTAATAATAAGTGTAAAACTGTTTTTTTGCATTCTTTTCTAATTTCTTGTGTAGCGCCGAAGAAAGAAGGTAGTTGTCTTCCCAAAACATTCAATTTGTTCTTCCAGTATTTTCATTGACCTTAATAAACCCCTATCTCGATCTTCATTTCTTTAGCTTGTTTTTATTATGCCAGCCGATGTGGTTTACGAAATCATAGATAGTAAAATAGAAAAATCCATTTTAAGAATTTTGAAGGGTTCATATAGTAATTGAAGAAAAAACCTTTAAAATTTTTAAAATTATGTTTTAAAATTAATTTTTAAACATAAAATTAAAATTTTTTAAATTTATTCCTGTTTTTCCCGTTTTTTAAAATTCCTGTTTTTTAAAATTAATTCGTTTGAAAATGTTTTGATTCACTAAATATAAAATGGTTCTGAAATAGATAATAGAATAAAAATCCATTTTGGGGACAGGAAAACCATATAGTCCTCATCCTTTAATACTAGAAAATATATATTAATAATAACAATTTATTGTTTACCATTATTAACCAAAAGCAGAGTAAATAAAAGGTTTCCAGCTATATTCGAATATTCTAGCTTAAGTTCCATTTAACATTCCTAAAAACCTAAGACAAGAAAAAGTTATCTACAAGCAGTGAGACTAGCCAGCAAAAAGAAATCCTTTGTGAAACTTCAAACTATAATTCAAAGGACCAGATCCTGCAACATTAACAGTATTGCCTCATACCTCTAAAATTATTCCCTTCCCCCGAAAGAAAATTGGCTCCTGACGGAAATTTACTAAAGAATTCATTTGATATAATCTTAGAATCGATCCATAGAAATGGAAGAATGGTAGCGTTTTTAAACCAAAGGTCAAAAGTAGTTTTTTTATTGTTCTTAGTTCAGCAAAAAAATAACCTTAAATTTACATACCCCAAAATAACTCACAATTTAACCATTGCACAATGAATCTTATCCTTAACCTAATCGACAGCTTCAAAAATAATTTTCTATTTTAGACACATAATTATCCAATCAAAATGTAATATCAGCCATAATGTCATATGTCATAATGACTTTTTTTATTCAGTTTTGAATCCAACTTAGATATAACTAAATTTAACTGGAAGGTTAAAATCGAAAGGTCACCCAATCCCATTACTATGTCTACATCTTAGGAGCGCCAACTGTTCTGCCAAGTCACGCCTTTTCGCGCCACGCATGGAAAACTTCCCACCATTTGTGGTACACTGCCACCACCCGCCCGGTGCAAACGATTTCTGAAAGTGATCACCCCTCGACTAAAAGGTTACCCAATGTCTTTTTAAACACAGATATTTAACCTGAAATTCCCTGGATTTTAAAACGTCTTAATTTATTTGCTAAACGTCTAGGATGATTGTGGTACACGCTACCTGATGTACGTGATTTATGAAAGTGCCCCCCCCCCCTCTTGTTTATTCTGAAGTGCAATTAAGCTGTCCAACTAATAACAACCATTACTTCCACTATCCCCTAATTTCCCCACAACAAAATAGCTTCTTCCGAAATTTCCCAAAAATTAACATTCGTAAATACACAAACGTTAACACAAAAAATAATTCATAAATTTTCGTTAGTGTTAATTTTCGAGAAGATTTCGGAGAACCCAATTTTCTTTTGGACAAGCTCAGGGGGCCCCAAAAAATCCAGAAAAAAACCGACAAATTTGGCGATAGTGAAACCATTGCTAAAAACGGCGTATAAATAACATTTAAAAAGAACATATTTCCAGCTTTTTCATTCTCCTCAAAAATTTATGTTCGGTAACATACCTCCTTTTGACTTAGTACAGCCAATCTAACCAAGCTCATTTCACAAGCAATAACTGAAGCATACTTCAATGCAAAGCGCATTTTAAAGCTATAAAAAAAAGCTATAAAAAAGTCCAAATGGATATCTACATTTGCATATCGTAGCTATAGATAAACACTAAATAGTAGGAGAAAAATAAGTTTTGACCAGGAAAAAATTGGTATAGAAATGGTTTCCTCACCATCTGGCCCTGAAAAAAATGCTTAACAATATATAAAAAATCTAAATCTCTAGCTCGATGCCAAATTGTTTTTTTAATGTTTTTTTATTTATTCTCTCAAAAACCGGGAAAAAAATTAAAAACATAAACTATAATGTTTTACACATCTTTTTAGATCAGCTTTTGGCTCTGAATTCATTTCTGATACTCATTTTGTCACCTGACCAAAAGAAAAATATTTATCAGCAAAAAAAAGGGGGAAAAAACTGTGTCTTTGGGGAAAAAAACTCTTACCAGCGTTTATCAAGGTCTACTACGGAATAAGTTTGTCGTTCTTGTAGTCTATTTGGCTATGTAAACGAAAGGCTTAGAAAAAAAAAGACTAAACAACAATAAACAGGAATGACGAAACACCTCAGCGCCAAACACCATGAGACAAGGTAGGTTCTAACTTAATGTTTTCAGAGAAAAGCTTTTATCTTATTTTCCAAATATATAGAAATTGCACATCATCAAAATGTAGGAACTAGATTTTTCATCATCACAGTTAACTGTTATTCTTTTTCACTAAGTTCTTCTTCTTGAAACTTCGAATTGTTGCACGAGCTTCCCTTACAGGTACGGCAGGCTACAGTACACTCAAGTTCGTTTTTCTTACAGGTACACTTTTCACTATCACAGCCGTCAATACGACACCAGCATTTGATAATTTTCAGCAGCTGAGACGGAGCGGCAGGGAGATCTGTTTTTATTGGTGCAAAAACTTCGTTATCCTGCAGTTTCCATCCCAGGCGTAAAGGGTCTACTGGGTTCCCGAGCCAGATTTGAACTTGGCAGTAGACACGTAGCGAGTGGTACTTCGCTGCTGCCTGAGTCAGTGGCAGTTCTTGTGGATGCACGAAAGTGGTGGCAGTGCTCACTTTTCTGTGAAAGATTAGCTTTCTGGCAGTGTCCAGGTTCGAAAGATCAGGGCAACCGTACAGTATCAACAATGCTCGCTCTCCTACTGCCACAATATCGTCAAGCGATGCGAGCTTGTCGCCAAATATAGCAGCGCTGTCCCTGAAACTCTTGTTGGAAAGTAGCAGCTGAACGGCTTTGCTCTTTCCTATTCCGTAAAGGTGAGAGGTTGTGTCACAACCCAGCACGGCTTGACAGATTGGTATCAGATTGCTGAAATCTGTTCCTCGATTCTGCTTCATCTCACTAATACCCCACGCTTTACTAGTACCGCAAAACTTCGATGCAGGTTATAAATATACACGCCCGGAACGCGAATCTGATCGACTGATCAGAAGAACCAAGATGTCAGTATCATCAGCAACCAAGATTGTGTCTGTAAGACTAGCAGCTTCTACGGCTTTTTCTACAATCAGAACGTCGGCGTCTCCTTCCGAGTGGAAAATTCGGAAACCTACGGCTTCCAAATGGTTGCCGAGCAGCTTCAGGAAACGTCCTTTGTTTGTCTTACATGAAAGAAACTCTTCTTTCTTCATGCAGAGGGTCATCTCTTCGGTGAAAAAGACATGGCGGCCAACCATCCTTGCTCGACGTGAATGAGTAGCATCTTTGATTGCTGGACCACCTTCATATCCGTCAAACACAACGATCACACTAGGGTACCTTGCTTGTACGTAATGGACGTATGAAGCAAAGATGACCTTGAAGGTTGACCCTACCTTCCATGGAACTCGATGTAGAAGAGAACCACCATCCAAGACGATGTTACACGCAGAAGCAGGTCTTGAGGGTGACTGAGTCTCGATCTCGCAAGCCTGAAAGATCGCTTTTGCAAGCTCTGGCTTATTTGCTTTTCTCATAAGGCCATCGCTTTCGAAAAGAGAAGGAGGAATCGTACAAAGTTCTTACTTGAAGTATTCTTCTCGGAGGTCAGTTCATTGGGCTGCTGTTATAAACCGCTGGAAAAGGAGCACCGGATCTATGTGCGCTACCTCAGAGGACCCCTCCTTTTTGGTATTCATTAGGGTCAATTGGTCTTTTTTCTTGAATACTTGCTCCTTCAAGGTTTTTCCCGTCATCTTACTTAGAATCAACTTTCCAGCCACATCGGCCTCGTCAACATTAATATCTTGGGAAGAAGTTATGCCGTTGGCAATGTTTCTAAGCTGATTGTCACCTCTGAACGGAGAAGATTCTCCGAAGCATCCGACGAGCTTCTGGGTATCGTCGAAGTCACGCTCCTTTCTACTGGAACTCATGTTGCGGTGCTGCTCACTTGTCGAATAACCAATTTTTGTTAAATTTTGGATCAAGAGGTTGATCTCCAGGCATGCTGGTCTTGACAGAACCAAATGGCTCTCTGCTGTTCTGTCATCCCACCTCCAGTTGTAAGACCGCCCGATGTTTTCAGACTTCTCATATACTCCTGCTCGATGACAAGATCTGCCGAGAGCCCAGCCCAGCGTCGCTCTGATCTTCTAATGGTGTGACCTCCCTGTTCAAATGCTTCGAAGATTAGTGGGTGACTAGTTTGAAGCTTAGCCATCTCTTGCTGGTATATCCAGACCGACTTGACATAGAGGTTATGTCCAGATGCTGCTAGAAACGGAAGCATCTCTACTGCAGATTGCAGGTGCAAATCCCACAGGCCTAGTCTCTCGGCACGTATGAACTTAAGCAGTATCCCAACCATGTCAAGATACTGAAACCAGACCTTCGCAGTTCTCTGAGTCAGCAGGTCTTGGCGTCTCTGCTTGAGAAAGTTTTCAAGTTGCTTGAGCTGGGGATCATGACTGAGATCTTCGGGTAGGAGGTATCCATCTAGTACGTTAGCGAACACAGTAGACATGTCTAGAGACGTCAACGTCGCTTGCTCTTCTTCGAGGAGATGAGCATATATGGCCGAGCTCACGAGAATGTGAGCTCGAACAGCTCTAGAAATCGCTTTTCCAGAAAGAATGTGCGGCACTGCACCAGTCGCGTATACCAATTCCAGAACCTCTTTCAGACCAGAACCTTGCATGAGGTGTCCTATGCATCCGACGAAACTCATCATCAAGTGAAAACCGCCTAACTTGAGAACAATACTACTCAGCTCATTCGTCTTGTCGGACTTGAGGATCTTCATAGACTTCCACCAGAGCGGCTGGCCAAATGTGAGAACGGGTGTGAATACGTAGGTTCTGCCTTGCGAAGCTACAAAGCGCAAGGTTGAGTAAAGGCAGGATTCGTTGCTAGACGGGAGGTCAATCATCGGCAAGATTTGGTTAGAAAAAACTGACTGCATAAATCCATTCCAGCTCGGTCTTGGGACATTCGGGAACCCGGTAGCTAACCAGAGCTGATCGAGTGAGGCATACGGGTCGTTGACATTTTTGCCAGGGATCTTCTCATATTGCACATTTGAAAGCACTGTCTCACTTAAGCGGTAAGGGTAGATGGGAATCTTTCCTTTTTGGGCTACTTCATCTAATGAAACTTCAACTCTCGAAATGGGTGATCAGCTGTTAATGAGAGGAGGCGTGACTTTTGCTAGCAGAGCCATCCCATGGTAAGTGTTTCTTCCGTCCATCGTGCAAACATCGTGATCTGCATTATCAGCTACATGCTGCACAGCATGTGCGGAGGTAACTCCTGCAAGGCTAGATTCATCATGGAATGATGTAATGCGTTTAAATTTCTGGACTTTATTATCGGAGAAGCAGAATCCATGGCTTCGTAAAGTGTCAGTAAGAAATCTGGACTTGAAATGGGAATCAAGTTGCACTGCTAAGCCTAGTTGCAGTTGACAAATGAGGGCACGTGGGCGAGCTGCTAGAACGATGGAATTGCTAATGGCAAGCACTTTGAAGGAAATATCGGTTCCAACGAATATTTCATCTAAGAACACCATTAGGCTAATAGGTAGAGAGCCTTTCAGCTGTTCTCCAGAAGAAATCTGCTTTGCGGTCATATATGATTCCTTCTTGCTGATCCTTTTCGTATCTTTTGCCAATAAAATTCTGGAGTATCGCTGATGCTTTTTCTTTGAATGTCACCACGTCAGCCTTACCGTCAATAGTTGCAAATACTAGCTGGTCACTGAAATATTCCAGAACCTTTCTCTTCAAGTACTTGTTAGAGTACGGTACAAGGTCTGTCCCATTCAAAAGCTCTCCCATTTTAACAACAAGTTCACTGACTGTATACTGTTCTTCGTCATTTTCTTCGAAAAAAGTAGCCAGCTTCAAAAACGCCTGATACCTTTCATCTTGACTTGGCCTCCCCCTTTATGGACGTTTTTTATCTGGCTCAGTATCTTCGAGTATTCCAAAAAGTTCTTTCGTCACAAATCTGGCTGGAAGGCTCTTATTTAATTGAAACATAGAAGAACAGGCTTTGTGATAAATTGCGTCAATTGCGTGCAGGTCTGACACTGCACATATTCGGCGAAAAACGTTATTTGACCAATCATCATCACGGCTTTTGCACACTGCCTTTATACTCTCTTCAAAGTCTTTAGTCCAAACCTTGTACCACTCGTGTCTTTTTCTGTGGGTAGTGTTGAGATTTATCCTTGTAGTGCAGAAAAAGCAACACTCTTGGAAGTTGAAACTTGGAGTCCGTGATCGGAATACCACTTTTTCTGCTTCCGTTTTTTCTTGCAAGGTTCGTCGTCTCTCATTCTCAATTTTCGACAGGTATATTTTGTTTGTGAAAGTCTATCTGCAAGTAACATGGGCTTGGTTCCCTGCCTCGACAGAGTTTTGCTAGCTTCATTGATTGCCATAGCTCCTTTTTCTGCCAGTACTGACGATTCTGAGGTGTCTATTGAACGTTCACAAAGGGGACATAAAACTGCGGTCTCCGCCATCTAAAAAAGAGAACTGGGACTAAGTGAGTATAAGTAGCATAAGTATAAGTAGTATAAGTAATAAGTGAATATAAGTATGGGAATAAGTAGAGCTGTCGGTGAATGTTACAACAAAAACCCTGATTCTGAACCGAAAAATCTGTAGCTAAACCCTCCCCAGTTCAGATAGGTTACTAAAATAAATGAACTGTCAATCTTATTGAGGGCCGGCGTCGAGTATCATGGGTGCTTTAAGGATTCTTGACTCTGACAGTCACATCCGCGAAAGGGACCGGCGATAGTCAATAGTACTCTCGTTTCCACTAGAGAAATAGCTTTTTCGTTCCGCCTAGCGGCGTCGACCGTGCTGCACTCTAGAGACTTGTTTGCTGTACTTAAGTTTTCTTGAGACAGATGGCACTGATAAAATATGTGTCACAAAAGAGAGGTAGGACGAGTGTAGAGGCTTCTTTCCTTTCTATATTTCCTTCCTCCGATTCCTTTCCGCTTCCTAGTAGTTACGTTACAAAAGCATCGGCAAGAAAAACAAACAAAAACGCACCTGTGTTAAATCTCTGCTCGGACTCCAAAATACTATCAATCTGTGGAGTTTTTTTTGCAGATAGATGGCTCTACATGACTCAGCAGACTGAAGCAACTTTGAAAAGAATGTAAGATCAAAGCGTGGTGTAACTGAAAGTGAAAATTAGAAGGGACTTTCCAGCTGGTGGAAAATGTCGTCACCAATAAAGCTCGGTAGGAAAAGAAATGGATTCGGAACGCCGGTATGCTATTTGTTCAGATGGGGAAAAATTAACCGAAAATTCCAACTCCACTTCCAAAAATACCCTGTGATCGTTTGTCGCTTTTTTTTTTTTTTTTTTTTTTTTTTTTTTATTTTTTACTTCATAAAAAAACAAAAACAAAAAATAAAAAAAAATTAAATTATTAAACGTGATGTTTTTGTCTAATAAAAGAGCACAAAAACAAACGTTTCTTAAAAGGGAAACCATCAATAAACTACTTTTCTTTTCACGGTTCCTCATTCTCGGATTCTAGAAATATCTAAAAAATAGGCGCAAAAAACGTGAAAAAAAGGGAATTTCGCAACGGGGTGGAGATGTCGATTTTTGATATGTTGTAGAGCTCTCTTCTTTGAACACAGTGGTGCAAAAATAATTTCTATACCAACTTTTTCCTGGTTCGACCATTTTTTTTCCGTATCTTTCCCCTACTAAAAATAGTAACAATGTTTTGCAACAACCTTAAACAATTTATACAAATTAATGATCACTTAGGAACTATTCACTGCAGGGTCGTATCCATGATTTATTGTCCCAAAACATCCAATCAAAATTTTGAGATAGCCATTTTGTTCAACGTAGTTGAAAGTTCTAGAAATTAAGTTTCCGAGAATTAAAACAGCCCCCCCCCGAGCCCGCAGGGAAAGGGTTGGAAGTTATATTCTGGGGGCATATAAGGTTTTCTCAGAAAGGGTTGCCGTAGAAATCGATTGGAAATTCAAAGGGCCATTGGTCTTTTTAGAAGTCGAAAGTGATTGCAGCGCAACTAACCCTCCTCTCACGCCCACCAGGTCCCAGAAAACCGTAACTCAAAATTTAGAGACATCTCTTGTGTTAAAATGAGTTACTCGGTATGGACCTAAGGTCGTGGAGGATGAGACTCCCTCAGAGGCCTCAGGGCAAGGGTTGTAAGCTATACCCTGAGGGCATATAAGGTTTTAATACAAAGTGTTGTCGGAGAAACTTAAAAAAAAACTCATTTTATTGGAATTTGAAAGGGCTAGTGCCCTTTTTAATAGTCGAAAGTAATTGCAGAGAAATTAACTCTCCTATCACGCCCGCTATTTCCCTCGAACACATTCAATAAAAATTTAAAGAGATTAAAGTGCAGTTCATCTTAGTTGAAAACTTTAGCCAGTTTGTCTGTGTTGATGACAAACCCCCCACACCCCTCAGGGCCCGGGGGTGAATTTAGGAGCTTGGGCAGAAAAGGTTTTTATACAAACACATGTTGTAGAAAATTCTCACGGGTCTATTTCAAGGGGAACGTTAATGGCCGAGGGGACAGTTTCTGTGAAGATTTTTACTAAATGGCAACTAACACCCTCTCACGCCACCATTATCAAAAACACCGACATTAACAATTTAGAGAGAGATCTTTTGTTCAACGTAGTTGATATTTCAGTACCGGACGATGTGTATTACTGAAAACCCACAGACCTCAGGGCACAGGTTGTAAGTTCTGCCCCGGTGGCCTGTAAGTTTTTTATGGTAAGTATTGTTGTTGAAACTTAAAAAAATAGTTATTTGATAGTAAATTGAAAGGGTTAGTGCCTTTTTTCAGAGTCAAAAATAAATGGAGCGTAGCTAACCCCCCTCTCTCGTCCACCACTTTCGAAAACAAATAATATTAAAATTTTCAGATAGGCAGCAGATAAAAGTTCTGGAAATTATGTACTTGAGGATGACAAACCCCCCCACACCCCTCAGGGCAAGGGTTGTAAGTTAAGCCCTGGGGGCAGATAAGATTTTCATATAGAAAGTGTTTTTCTTAGAGAATTCAAAAAGTTTTCTCTATATTTGATATTGACATCTCTAGTTAACTTTATCAGAGTCAAACGGGTTGAGAGGGAAACTAACCCCCCTCTTGTACCCACCATTTCCAACAACACATCCAATAATAATTGTTAAACAGCCAGTTGTTTCAACGAATATCAATTTTATTTACAGTTGGTCTTTGACTTTGACACCACACCCCCACCAGCCGTCACGGCAATGGTTGTAAGTTCTGGCCTAGGGCCAATAAGGTTTTTTTAGAGAGCATTATCATATCTCAATGTATATATTTTTTTTTTAGTTTATCAGTTTTATATTTTTAACTAGTTTACATTTTACAGTTTTTAATATAAATGACAAAGGAGTGATATATCATTTCGATTTTTTTTTTTTTGCATTGTTTGCTAATTTTTAGTTGTTGTACTTTTGTTATGATTTTCTTGTTTATTTGGTTTTTTAATGGTTTTCAAAATTTGAATTCGGCCCGTTCAGGCTTTTTATATAACTTTATATAAATAAATATCTATATATAATTTAAAAATATTATAAATATAATATAAAAATGCTTTTTTTAATAAAAAAACCCACCCAGAGACTATGTGAAATGGTTGTAAGTTATTATACGGGGTTAATTATTTCTTTTGTTGAATGGATGTTTTTTTAAATATAAAAGAGGCTAAACTTTATCACGTAAAAATACTATTTAAATATAATACTAACAGAAATTAATCAAAAAACTTTTTGCACAAAATAAGTTTTTCAAAAAAAAGAGTAAAGAACTCCATTAGACAAAAAATGAACAAATATAGAATCAAATAACCTACCAATCATACAACTAACAAAAATCATTATAAATATATAAATGAAACCCACACAACGCAGAAAGTAAAATAAGTCACACACAAAACGAGCAGAAAGTAGTCTGAGTAGTGTTCTAAACCATATTATTTCTAAAAGTCAGAATATAAGTTATACTTTACTGACTAGAATGCTTTTAAAAGTTTCCACTTGTATAACTTTAAGAAATAAAAAACTAATTAAGGTTTTAAGGAATAAATATCAGCATCTTTATATTAAAATTACAGTGGACATTTTTTTTCTTTAATTCCATTTGATTTTTTTTATTTAGGTAAAAATGTCTTTTTGAACCTTGATGTATAAAAAAAAAAAATGGTAAAATAAAAAAATCACAAAATTGAACAATAAAAATACATTGGATTGCACGCCTTAGACTATTAAGAAGCCTTTTTTAGTGTTGTATCATAAAAAAAACAGTAAAAAAGAATGACTCAATAGCACACATTAAGTAAAATGTATGGGCTCTGGTTAAAAAAAAAAATAAATATATCAAACAGTTAACACGTGTGTTAAACATAATAAACGTCTCAGGAGGTTAGTCGTCCCAATGCATATCAATATTAAAAAGATTAGTGGGAAAAACATGACCAGCCCTAAGTAAATACAAAACATCAGTAGATAAGGATAAAATAGGTGACTCGTGACGCTGAACGAACAGAGTTCCGCCCGTTATATTTATGTCAAAGTTATTAAAAAATAATCAGTTTTAATTAATGTCTTTTTTAGTCAATTTTTACAGCACAGTAATTCAATTGCAATACAGAGTATTTAAATGCAGATTAAATGTACTGAATAGGTAATTAAGCCCCATTTTAGTCCTTTAAAGAAAGAGAACAGTGGTTAGTTAACAGAAGAAATAACTACTGATCAAAGGAAGTTTAAGTACAAGTACTGTTTCTATTGTGTATGAATTTATCTTGTACAATGTAGAATGGAATGGAATAGAATTTTAAAAAATTTCTTTCACAGCATGTTTGCCAAATTTGAATTTGACGTCCAAAAAAACTATATATATATATATATATATATATATATATATATATATATATATATATATATATATATATATATATATATATATATATATATATATATATATATATATATATATATATATATATATATATATATATATATATATATATATATATATATATATATATATATATATATATATATATATATATATCTATATATATATATATATATATATATATATATATATATATATATATATATATATATATATATATATATATATATATATATATATATATATATATATATATATATATATATCTATCTATATATATATATATATATATATATATATATATATATATATATATATATATATATATATATATCATCAAAAGAACGCGACGTTCACGTCAAACATAATTCATTGTAAAAAAAAAATGTATGAAAAAGGTCAACACTTAATTAAAAAGTCAAAAATAAAAACAAAATAGAGAACAATAAAACTAATGAAAATACATAAAAAAAAATAGGATGTGTTAAAAATTTAGTTAAAAAGTCAAAATGAAAAAAAATATATAGATAACAATAAAAATTAAAGACTAATTTTCCTGGCTAGTGTATAAATCAACAACACTCGGAACAAAACTCTTCCGATATTTTTCATGTTTAGAAGGGCTGGGATTCAGTGTGGGGACTGTTTGGGATTTTATACGGGACGGTCTGTTGCTGGCAGGAAGGTAAGGTTCGGGGTTGATGGAACGTAATCGAGGAACAGACTCGGTCTTGGTACCGAAATGAAGGACTAAGGGGTTCCTTCTCCCGGCCAACGTGATGAGCTTGAACTTACCTAGAAGATAATGATATGGAACCTTCCCTTCACCATTTATGATTCTAAGTGCTCGTTTTTGGAAATTTTCAATCTTATAAATATGCTCTGAAGAAAGACCAAAATGCCACATTGGACAAGCAAACTCCAGTATTGGCCGAATAGAAGAACAATAAAGTTGGAGAAGATCCTTAGGAGGGCAAGATAAAGTTTTAGAAGGGAAACCGAAGGGGAAGCTTGTTTTAGGATATTTTGAACATGGGCATCCCAGTTTAAGTCAGTGGTTATTGTCACCCCAAGTAGTTTAATGCATGTGACAGAGATTTTGGGAGGAATGGGGTTTGTGAAAGAAGGGAGTGATTTTAAAAAAATTAACCGTCATAACTGACGATATATTAGCATTAACTTTCATCTTCGACAAAGAAGTCTCCTGGGTGACATCGTCAAGTAATGTCATAATTGAGCTTTTATTATAGTAGTATGTTACCTACCATTTTGCATACTTTATGTTCCTTCCGGTGTATTTGTCCCACTTTACGTTCCTTGACACCTTTCCATTATGTTATTCTACGACGCTCCCGTACAAACAGTTTTTTTTTCTGTTAATTAGTTGAATAGGACATGGTTGAACAAATCATCAAACCTACTTGATCTAATGAAGTGGAACAGAAGCTCACAAAACTGAAAAGATAAATGTAATAATTAACAATTATTGGACAGGGTCAATATGCTTTTCATCTTTGGTATTATTTGATTCATTGACTGTTTGATCAATGACAGTAACGTTTTATAGATTTTTTTTACATGAAATACTCTAGTTTCCTTTATTAGTTTTGAAAACATTTTGGAAGAAACTAAATTTCAGTTGGGGGAGGGGGGCAAACTGAGGGATGGGGTGAAAATTTGGTCTGAGAGAGGCAGTTGTCCCCTCTGTCTCATAGGAAATTACGCTCCTCAACGCAGCCCCTTGCCACTTACTGGCAGGGGCGAATCCAGGGAGAGGGTGCGCGCGCCAACCCATATTCTTCTTCTTCTTCTTGCATGAGGGATTCAATAGCACGAGGATTCAGTTGCATGGGAGTTCAGTTGTACAGGGTTTCGGTTATACAGGGGTTCACTTACATGGAGCGATTCAGTTGAACTAGGGGGGGGGGATTTGCGATATGGAGGAGATGGGATGATAGTGTACTGTATAATACAGAAGTGATATTTTGGAGCGTATTGTCAATTTAACGAGAATGCTTCACTATAAATAAGGCTATCGTGTTTTACCGAACTTTCTAGGGCAGGGGCAACTATTTAGTTTAAATAATTCTAGGAGGAATTGAGTTTTATGGATGGTATGGAAAAAATGCTACTTGTTAAATATTCGGGTAAACATACGACTGCTTGAGAGTTCAGTTAAAGGAGAGTACAGTTACACAAAGGTTTAGTTAAATGGGGTCAAGGTGCATGGGGGTTCAGTAGCACGAGGGGTTCAGTTGCATGGGGGAGTTCAGAAGCTTGGGATTCAGTTACATGAGGGGGGGGGGTCGTTACCTGAGTATTTTATTCTAAATTAAATTTTAGGAATAGGACTTCAATACAATGGCTAAATACGTTTATTCATCTATAATGTTGAACAAAAAGACTATTAATTCTCCGTATTCTTCTTCATCTTCTTGCATGAGGGATTCAGTAGCACGAGGATTCAGTTGCATGGGAGTACAGGTATACAGGGTTTCCGTTATACAGGGGTTCACTTACATGGAGCGAGTAAGTTGAACTAGGGGGGGGGGATTTGCGATAGGGAGGAGATGGGATGATAGTGTACTGTATAATACAGAAGTGATATTTTGGAGCGTATTGTCAATTTAACGAGAATGCTTCACTATAAATAAGGCTATCGTGTTTTACCGAACTTTCTAGGGCAGGGGCAACTATTTAGTTTAAATAATTTTAGGAGGAATTGAGTTTTATGGATGGTATGGAAAAAATGCTACTTGTTAAATATTCGGGTAAACATACGACTAAGAAATCTATAATTTGGGATGTGTGGGATTGCTATTTTTTTACTTTTCTGAGCTGGATTTCTTAGCCTTTCATAGGTGTGTATGATATTTTCTAGATATAACATAGCAGTGACTACATCAGATGGTTTTGTAGTGCAGTGAGTCGTTACTAGTAGTAGTATTTTCGTGTTTTTTTCAATCCATTCATACTATATCTTAAATTCATTCAGATATTTTATTGATAAAACATAGCCGTGACTACATCCGATGGTTTTGTAGTGCAGTTATTTTTTACTATTTGTTGTATTTTCAGGTTTTTTTTTTGCAAGCCCTTCATAATATACCTTAATTGCATTCTGATATTTTATTTATAAAAAATATCCGTGACTACATGAGATGGTTTTGTGATGCAGTGATTTGTTACTATTACTAACAATTTAGTTTTTTTTTTTTACAAGCCATTAATACTATACATTAAATTCATTAAGATATTTTATTTATAAAACATAGCCATTACGAAATCAGATGGTTTTGCAGTGCAATGAGTTGTTACTAGTAGTATTATTTTATTGTTTTTTGCAATCAATTCATACTATACCTTAAATGCATTCTGATATTTTCTTGATAAAACAAAGCCTTGACTCCATCAGATGTTTTTGTGATGCAGTGAGTTGTTACTACTAGTAGCACTTTCGTGTTTTTTGCAAGCCATTCATACTATACCTTAAATACATTCAGATATTTTCTTGATAAAACATAGCCATGACTACATCAGATGGTTTTGTAGTGAAGTGAGTTGTTATTAGTAGGATTATTTTCTTTTTTTTTTCAATAAATTAGTTCTATAACTTAAATGAATTATGATATTTTCTTTATAAAAAATAGCCTTGACTATATCAGATGGTTTTGTGATGCAGTGAGTTGTTACTAGTAGTAGCACTTTCGTGTTTTTTCCAAGTCATTCATACTATACCTTAAATGCATTCAAATATATTCTTGATCAAACATAGTCGTGATCACATCAGAAGGTTTTGTAGTGCAGTGAGTTGTTACTAGTAGTAGTATTTTCAGGTTTTTTGAAAGCAATTCATACAATACCTTAAATGTATTCAGATATTTTCTTTATAAATCATAGTAGTGAACACATCAGATTGTTTTTTAGTGCAGTGAGTTGTTACTAGTAGTAGTATTTTAGTGTTTTTTTCAAGCAATTCACACTATACCTTAAATGTATTCAGATATTTTCTTGATCAAACATAGCCGTGACTACATCAGATGGTTTTGTGATGCAGTGAGTTGTTACTAGTAGTAGCACTTTCGTGTTTTTTTTTTGCAAGCCATTCATACTATATCTTAAATGCATTCAGATATTTTCTTGATAAAACATAGCCATGACTACATCAGATGGTTTTGTAGTGCAGTGAGCTGTTACTAGTAGTAGTTGGTTGTGGTTTACCGTGTCACACTTACATATTACTGATAGATATTATTTCATATTTAATGTCAGACATTTATAAGCATGTTAGTTTAATGTGCAGAAACGTTCTTTTGGTTAGCAACTTGTCTCTGTGCATTTCTCTTGTATTTTCAAAGTTCATTTGGACTACTTTTGTTTTCTAGGATATGCTTGACAAGTTCAGTTGCGTAAGGTTGTTGAGTACCTTGTCGCAGTTTCACTTTTATGATTTTTAAAAGTTCATTTCGAATTTATTTAATTGTAATTAAATAGTTGTAACTTATAAGAATTTGTTTGGTGTGGGTTTCAAATTAAAAGTTACTTTTTATTCTTTTTTAAAAGTTCATTTTTAATTTCTTTCGTTGAAATGCAAGAGTTTGAATATTTCAGTAATGTTTGGTTGTGGTTTACCTTGTCACAATTACATTTTCTTGATTTTTCAAAGTTCATTTTGAATTTTCTTTCGTTGAAATGCAAGAGTTGGAATATTTCAGTAGTGTTTGGTTGTGGTTTACTCTTTATGTTTTTCACTGGATGCAGATCCCTTCAAGGTTTCTTCTTTGATGGCTGGAGATTTCACGACAGGAGATGTGCGTAGATTGGTAAGCTTCGGTCACCTACGGTTGATAAAACTGCGGGGGTTGAGAAACATTTAGAAGTTGAGACGACCCTGTGTAACAATATGTCTGGCCAGTATGGCATCAGACTGGCTCTGCTGTGGATGGACTGGGCTCGAAAAATTACAGCACTTCTGACACCATGTTGTAAGCTTTATCTTTAATGTTAAAGAGTTGGGCGAGTCCATTCAATGGTGCTTACAAACTAATATACCATTTTGCAGAGCTAGATATTCAAGTCCATAGATGTTTCATATAAACAGTCTTTATTTATATCAAAGCCATAGCTTTCTACATACTTATCACGTACAATGCATACGTTCGACTCTCTCAATCTAAGGGTTAAACCCACAAATATATACTTGTCTTTCTACAGGTTTATGAATATTTTCTAGGAATCCTTTCACTTTTCACATTACTGGTTAAACCTATATTCAAAGAAATCCCTTGGGTTCCGTGAAAAACGAAAGCTGTGTTGCAACAAAAATATTGACAGCTAGGTTAATCTATTAACATAATTTAAATCAGGAAGAGACTTTACACTGATGCTTCCTCAAACATCCTTGAGTAAAATTCTCTTTTTTCCTAATAATCGAGCATTGCGACAATTATATATTTTATGATTTAAATCACATTTATGATTGATCTAAAAACGATAAAATAAAAGTTGAAAATAGGGATAAAGTCCTTTTTAATAGACAGTGTATAATAAAATTTTACAAAGTTATCTATGATTGATCTTTTTTGTAAAGTTGGTCTCTAATATGCATCAATTTTAGAAGGTCTGCGGTTACCCATGGCTTCTTTGGGGGTGTCTTACGCCGTCCTTTTTTGTTTGATAATGCTTTCCTAATACACTTTTAATAATCTAGTAAAACAAATTAAACCTCTATTCATTTTTAGATACAATTGATAAAATATTATCCAAATCAAAACATTAATTTCCAGCTTGGGCCAATTTCCACTTGGGCCAAGTTAGATGCGCAACATTGCGTTTCTTTGAAGACAGTAAAGAAGTGACAATGTTTAGCAGTTAAGAATGCCCGAGACGGTCAATAAGTTTTATCTGAATTGTAATTCAATAGATTGGCTCAAAAATGATGGACAGTAGTTTAAACTTTATGACTCTGGAGTCATTAGGTGATTATTTGTGATATAAATATTTTATGACGTAAGAATTTGATTTTTTGATAAGTTGATTGATTGACTAGGCAAGTTTTTTTCAAGCATTTTTTTTTTATTAAAAAACGTGTCACAAAAAAACAACATATAAATCTCCATAAAAGATTATACTAAAATAAAATATATGCATTTAATAATAAAACTCTCAAAATAGGTACTGATGAATTTTAGTTTCTTTTTTAAGACCCAAAAAAAGGGACAATTCAACTACATAGACACTAATATACTTCCCCTAGGAAATACAACTCTGGCTCGTCCTCCCCTCCCCCCCCCCTACTAAACACTGAGTCAATATTCTAAATATAATATAATTTTAGAGGGAACTTAACGTAATATCACACTCATAATCTAAGATTCATTTTGCTTCCTTTCATTTACCGACAATCACCTATATCTACACACAAATCAATTTCTTTTTTAACACTCTCGATAATATAGTCACTTCCAGATCAATCAGTTAATCCATGTCTACAATACTGGTTAAAACAAAGACATCGCAAACCAGCACGAAAGTCCTCAAGGGTCTTCTTACCTTTTACTTCCGCTGGAAGTCTGTTCCAGACTTCAGGCCCAATATAACAAATAGAAAATTTAGAACTGGTAGTAACTGGAAACGGTGTTCCAACTATTACAACATTTTAGTTTCATAACTATGTTCCCTTTTATTATAAAGTTCTGAAAAACATACAGGTAACAAATTAGAAAAACAACATATAAACCCTTTTATTAGTTTTTAACAACATTTAAACCCCCGGCCCATAACCTTTTATTAGTTGACCTTTTATTGTCTTGATTGAAGTATAAATATTTCTTCATTTTTGATGGATTTCCATTTATATACTGGGAGGAGGTGAGTTGAATCATTATAGACATTCAGTGCATGGAAGTGTTTATTTAATATGTGAGTTTTGTTTTTTCTTATTTATTCATATTTTTTTTCTTTCTCTTTATGTGTTTAGTATGTTTTATTGTGATGTAAGTTAAGTTTTTTTATTTTTTTTATTTATTTTATTTTATTTTTTTCCGTTGAGAAAGGCTCCCGGATGTGGGGCCGAAATTTTCGGAGCTTTTGTGCATAATTAATTGTTTTGTATTTCACTGCTTAATAGAAAATTAAAACCCGTTTTTCTTGTTTCTTTTTAATGGAAAAGCAGTGTGGTCTAAGAAATTATTTTGTAGAATTGTATTCACTAGTGATGGAAACGTCCCTAAGCACACCAAAAAAAAAACAATATAAAATGTACAGATATATTATAGAGGAATACAACAACCTTAAAATCCGATTAAGTATTTGAGTTTTCTAAAAATTATGATGTTTCGTGATAAATTTGCTGACACGTTTCCAACATGTTTCCTAAATGAAAAATTTTCATCAAGTGTAATACCTAAATACTTGACACAAGACTTCCTTTCAATCTCGCCATAATTGTATTTTAACCGGGAAATCCATTTATAATATGTCGCTCTTCTCGAGAATATAATAAATTACTCTTAGCCACGTGAACTTGTAGTTTATTTACGCGCATCCAAGTTGAAACTCTGTCTAACGATTTTTTGCTTAATTCAAGTAATCCTTTCTCAGTTCTCGCAAGAAAACAAGCGACGTATCATCAGCAAACAACGGTACAGTCACTTCTTGTGGATCATGGAATAATTCACTGAAATGGTTTTTGATATTAGACATAGTTTGACTTAGGTCATTTACAAAAATTAAGAATAATAGCGGTCGAACAACAGAGCCCTGTAGAACTTCACATGTAATAGGAAACCTTGACGAACGGTGAGTCAATATGAACATACTGGAGCCGTCTTTCTAAGAATGTACGCAGAAAATTAAACCTAGGGTCTCTTACGCCATAAAACTCAGACTTTATAGATTTAACTAGATCATGATCCACTGTGTTGAAATGTTTAATATTATATTTAAAAATGTTGATAACACCCTGTAACCTTCAATACTTTCCTTCCATCCTTCCCACTTTCGGCTAGCCTTTGATTAAAGTAATCCCTTTTAGCTTTTCTGAGAACAGACCGTAGGCATTTCTTATAAATTTCATAACTCCGCAGGCTAGCTATATTTGTTGGATTACGGTATTCCGCCCAAAGATTATTCTTTTTATTGATGCACCTGAGTAAACTTTCTGTAACCCACGGGCAAATTGGTGCGTTTTTTCTTCCGCGTTTCTTTATTTTTTCTTTAAAACAACATGCCTCATATATTGAAGAAAGATTTTGAACACTTGCACTGTTGGAAACCGAGGGGCCGTACTTGTTTACGAAATAGCCCCCCTTGCGAGTAAGTTTTCGTTTTACGTCTTTTGATAGTTATGATGGGAGATCAGGACATTGCTCAGACTCTAGGGGAAATGTGAAGTATGGTATATTTCTCTAAAGAAGTACCGTCTTATTGGTCCCCAGTGGGGGGTGATAAAGCCTCCACGAGGACAAGACCTTGGGTAGCGTGGTAGGCAGGATTCGTATCTACTCAAGAGGTTGCTAAAAACTACTTTAATAAACGAATAAACAAAATACAATACTAGAGTACACTTGTGAACAGTCCTCTTGAAGACGTAGAGAATTCGAGCTATAGTCAACTTGCACCGGCTGGCACCGTTGATTTGGAAGTGGCTGCTACACTTTCCAAGCTCGTCGTCTAGGTTGGCTAGTGGAGGTTACTGGAACTCTCCGACGGCAGTGATGTGGAGGTTATTGTTAAACTCTCCCAGCGCACCGTATATTATAGAAGGATGGAGGCTGCTCGAACTCTCCCAGCGGTGTTCCTCTAACCACTTGTCACTGTTGGTTCTCCAAGCTGAACTGTCCACAAGTTGTCTTTTCCCCCTTCTTATCTTCCAAGGCCCAAGCATACAATACTGGTTCCATGACCCCCAAAAGTAGCCTCTCATTGGCTGGCAGGTTTTTGGTCATGTGATCCACTACCTTGAATAGAAAAGAAAGCAGAAACAAGTACATAAAACAACACATACCCAACTATACCCTTGAATTGGAACATGCACTAAATACCAAAAATATACCCTTAACGTAATAAAACACTAAATACAAGAAATACACTTACTTGCGTAAGCCTAGCAACAATCTTTACATTTGAGTGAACAGGATAAGAGGAAAAAAAAACTGAATTGTGGGATAAAAAGATTGCAAAGAGTCATTAAAGGCATTAAACCATTAAGGAAACGCAAGAAATAATTACTGGTAAGAACTATTATTATTTCGTTTCATTATTATAACTGAAAACACGCTTGAAACGGGATAGTTTGGCGTTTCTCACGCAAGGATCGTCTTGGTTGGGGTGTCAAAAGGGATTCTTCTGGAACTTCGATTGTCCCAGTTTCTTTGCTATCATTTCTTTCAGTAGAATTTGTTTCCTGCTCTTGCGTGATTTCCCTGAATACTTCTTGAGCGGGAGATTTCTCCACACCCTCCTCTCGGATTTCTTGATTATCGGTATCTCTATCAGTTGTATTTGCAGAATTTTCCAAACTATCTGTACTCAACCTTAAGCAAATCCTTGGCGATACCTTGCCTTCTGGTGTTGTGTCCTCATTATTTAATTATTACAATTTTTTTTTCGTTTACTCGTTTAATTTTGTATACTTTTATTTAATTTTTTTGTTTATTTACAAAAATTCTGAATTAGTGCTTATTTTTTTCATTCGTCTCACATTGACTAGTATTCTTTTTGCTGTAGAAAGTTCTTTTAGAAGAAAACAATTGCCACCTCTAGTTGAGGCTATAAAAAAATAGTGACCACGATAGGGAAGTTGTAGCGATCCTCATAGTTTTCTTACATATACTAAATCTGCAATGTTTATTGAACTTTCTAGTTTCTACTGAGCTTTTATCATGTTGTTGTGATTGTACAGCCCTTTCTTTTTTCAATTCTTTGAGACAGATTGGTGAATAATAAAAATGTCTTCAAGGAGATGTTTAACATAATCCTCGAATGTCAAAAATCTTTCTTGTATTGGGCGTTTGGTAATTATATCAAGAGGGGTTCTTGGCACTACTCCAAGGCAGATGAGAAAGGGAGAAAATTTTCTAGAGGAGCATACCGAAGAATTTAACGACAGTGCAGTTAAAGGGGCAATTTCATTCCATTCATTTTTTGTAGAATTACAGAATGTTTTCAAAATAGACTTAACTGCTTTAACCCTGTTTTCAACTAAGCCATTCGACATAGGGTGTCTCGGTGAACTGTGTCTAATTTCAATTCCGAGATTTTCTGCCATAGAATTTAGGACCTTCGATCGATAAGACATATGATTATCGCATAAAATGATATCAGTGATTCCATATTTTGAAATTATCTCCTTTACAATGAAGTTACGAATTGTTTGAGTATTAACTTTTGGGGCGGGTACTACTGGGTCATATGTGCTAAAACGCTCTACAGCTATTAGGACATACAAATATCCGTGTGCACATTCATATGGCATGGGCCCTGCACTATCTATAGAAAAAGAATGAAGCAAGTGCGATGGCGTACTATGTCCAGACAACCACGGGCTCAGCATAGGACCTGTGATATTCCGAAGAAGACACGAATCACAATTTCTTACACGATTTTTTACGAGTACTGGCAAGTTTTCAAAAACTGCAAATTCGCGTACTCGTTCTAGCGTTTTTATATACCCTTGATGGGCACCTAACAATAATATGTTATGCATTAAGGCAATAGTCGTGAAGATAAGTTCTTTTGGTACCAAGATTTTTTTACTTATTTACGCGTCTTGTATCTCCAGTACTATCGACTGCATATACTAGCCCATTATGCACTACCAGTTCATATTTTAGAAGCCATTTTGGTAATATGTTTGCTTCATTTGCCTCAATTTTTAGCCTGGGAGACTCTATACCAGATTCATGTACATGATTTCCCTGTGAGCACAAGCTTGTGCCACCTTTGCGCGCCGGAAGGCCACCCTGGTCTGCATCCCGAGGGATGCACCCCTTTTCTGCATCCCTTAGAGGGGCCCCAATGGCTTCCCTCTGGATTACATGACCCCTTGTCATGACTTGCTCGTGACCAATAGGCACGATAGGCCTACCCCTTACGGTCGACCGACTATTACAAATTACAGAATTTGTGTCCGAGTTCTGAGACTCCATCTCCCGAAAATCAAATCGTTTTCCGGGTACAGTTTCCAAAAATTTGTACGCTGCTTTTATTTCTTTATCGCGCTTTTGAACCTGTCTGAGTTCCTTTTTTCCTAGTCCAATAAAATCAACATATTCACCTTGAAGGCAGTCAAATTCCTGTTCCAATTCATCAAGATTAACTTTTCTGTATTTTTCAACAAATTAAGAAGTAGGGTGGGTCAAATAGTTGCTTTGATTTTTAAACCCAGGACTGTGACGAAAGGTAAGTTGCTCACTGTCTATTAAAACAGCTATACGGTATAACTTTCTATTTGCGTCTTTAGCTCTTTTTAAATAAGATAGGGTTCTGCAATCTGTATAGCAATGTGTTTTAGCGGACCATAGAAAGTTTTTTTGAACATGTTCAATCCCGGAATAAAGTGCGAATAATTATCTATTATGATTGTCATATCTAGACGCGGGTCCGCTGAGAATTTTAGAATAGCTTGCAACTATTTGAAAGCGATCTGTGGTTTTGCATTTTACACAAAGTAGAGCGCTAATTGCTTTCATGCTAGCGTCTGTGAACAAATGAATATCCTCTGATTTTGATTGAAAACTGAGTAGAATTACGTTTTGATCAGTAAGGTTGGATTTTAGTTTTAGATAACCCTCCATTTCTGTGCTTACAACATCAAATGTGACATTTTTGCGATTTAGGCATATAAAAGTATATGATAATTATGTATAGTTTAGGTAAAAACTTCTTAAGAATGAAGCCAACTCTCGGACCCAACAATCGTCCGAAACGTCCTTAGGCGGTGTCATCGCCCTAATCGCTTTAACCTTTGATTCCTGGGGAGAGATCCCTTCGGGTGAGACTTTGAATCCTAACAGATTGACCGAATTTGCAAAAAATCAGCATTTTGATAAATTGAGTTTAAGGTTGAATTAACGTATCCTTTCAAAAGCAATTTTTAAATGTTTCAAATGATCTTCAAAATTTTCGCTTTCCGTGTGTATTTTTAGGTCATTTACATACCAACTCAAAAAATCTGAGAAGTTTATTTCGTCATTTGTTTACGAGGGACGTCCTGAAAAATTATTCCCCAAAATTCCAAAAATTTTCTAGGACTGCTTTTAGCTCCTATTTGTGCTTTTAAAAATTGGTATGATATACCTTTAACATTGAAATAAAATAATTGGCGACTTTCTTCGGATAAATTGCACGCATAAAAGGAGTGTTTGATGTTTAATGTAGAAAATTGTTTTTTTCCTGCCATATTAGTTATAACTTCTTCAATTCTGCGAATGTCCCATTGACTATTTCAATGTCTTTATTGACTTCTCTAAGATCAATTAAGAACCTACTGTTTTCTTCATTCCAAAGATGTTTGGGTAAGATTTTGCTCTCTTTATGAGGTTTGTCTTTGATAAAAACAGGTGAGTTGAATGGTGATCGACCCACTTTGATTATTTTAGCTCGAAGCATTTCCTTGACGTGTTTTATTTTTATCTCTTGTATTAAAAATGGTGATATAAATTGTTTTTTGCTTTTAATTGGAACTATTTCATCAATTGAAACGAAAAACCCATGTAGGTCATTACCCTCAATATCATAAGCAGTGCCAGCGAATACATCTTTAAATTTACAAATAAAGTCTTAAATTTCTCACTTTTTTTACCGGCTATTTCTCCGGTATTGATATGTCTTAAAAATTCATCATTAGCCCCGTCAGTTTTTAAATCTACCTGAGTTTCATTGCCTTGAGAAAATTCCTTTTCAGCACCGGCTGCAATTAACCCAGAGCTTGAGGCTAAGTCGTTTGGGAGAAGCTCAAAATGTCCAATTAATTTACCTCTTAATAAGGTTAATTTATCTTGCGTGGGGTTAAAAAATACAAAGGGGAATGAGTAATTAGACACTTGACTGATTGACCTTGAAATACAGATTTTCCACGCTGGTGCAGGCGTGAACATCAGGCAATCCCCATGAGCTACAGGACTTTTGTTGCTAGATTGCGGTTTCACCTTGATTATTCTAAAAGAGTTTGGTGAAGTGGTTATCTGTTTAGCTACATATACATTTCCTGTACAAGTGTTGCCGGTGTTTTCGACAAGAAATTCGAAAAAATTTTCTTGATATAGATTATTGGAGCCTAAACTGATTTGGTTTTGACGGGTATCAATAGAAATGTCTAAGCAATTTTAGAAATCATAGCCTACTATTAGAGGAAACTTAAGTTCACTAATAACAAGAAATTCCCAGTGAATTTTTCTTTGTTTCACTCCGTCAGATATAGCAACAAGAATTTTGATTTTCCCCAAAACATGTAAACTTTTTCCACTCAAGGATTTTACAGCTGAAACTGACGTTTTAATTTTCTTTTGTATTTGCCCCGGAAGGCTGTAGAATAAATTTTCCGATAATAGTGACCTTTGACAACCGGTGTCAATAAATGCTAAGATTTTAATAGATTCGCACAATATTACATCATACATAAATGGAAATGAGACACAGTTGGTTGATTCTGGTATGCTCAAATAACAAATTTGTGAATCAGAACGGTTCACAGAAGAAATATTATTTATTAGAGGACTTCGCATAAGGTTCGACTCGGCCTCCGGTAAAGTCGAATTATTTAGTTTTTTTGGTTTCCTTGTGGTAGATTTATAGGCGCTGGGGCTAAGCAAAATTTTGATTTGTGCCCTATTTCACCACCGCTGCCACCAATGTGAAGTATGTTATATTTATCTAAAGAAGTACCTTCTTATTGGTCCCCAGTGGGGGGGGGGTGATCAAGCCTCCACGAGGAAAAGACCTTGGGTGGCGTGGTCGGCAGGATTCGTATCTAGTCAAGATGTTGCTAAAACTACTTTAATAAACTAATAGACAAAATACAATACTAGAGTACACTTGTGAACAGTCCTCTTGAAGACGTAGAGAATTCGAGCTATAGTCAACTTGCACCGGCTGGCACCGTTGATTTGGAAGTGGCTGCTACACTTTCCAAGCTCGTCGTCTAGGTTGGCTAGTGGAGGTTACTGGAACTCTCCGACGGCAGTGATGTGGAGGTTATTGTTAAACTCTCCCAGCGCACCGTATATTATAGAAGGATGGAGGCTGCTCGAACTCTCCCAGCGGTGTTCCTCTAACCACTTGTCACTGTTGGTTCTCAAAGCTGAACTGTCCACAAGTTGTCTTTTCCCCCTTCTTATCTTCCAAGGCCCAAGCATACAATACTGGTTCCATGACCCCCAAAGTAGCCTCTCATTGGCTGGCAGGTTTTGGTCATGTGATCCAGTACCTTGAATAGAAAAGAAAGCAGAAACAAGTACATAAAACAACACATACCTAACTATACCCTTGAATTGGAACATGCACTAAATACCAAAAATATACCCTTAACGTAATAAAACACTAAATACAAGAAATACACTTACTTGCGTAAGCCTAGCAACAATCTTTACAGAAATAAAAAAAGCAGTTTCAAATATTCCACAACTCACGAAAAGCATTCAAAATGCACAATCAATTTTGGCAGGGATAGAATTTAAGTTCCAGGACTTTGCCATAAATCAAGTAAAGACATCCCAAGCAATCGCAGAAATTAAGAGTGAATTAAAGGAGTCACGTAAGAGAAATTTTAGATTGGAAAAGGAACTAAAACAAACCAATCTTATGTTCTATGGGATGCCGCATCCAAATAATCCGAACTCTAAACTAAGTGAGGACGTTATAGTATGTATTAACAATTCTGTGTCCAACCTTTCACTATCAAAAAATGAAATACGAGATGCTCTTCGACTGAGAGGACCCTCGAACCCCCGCCCAATCCTTGTTAAATTCACGACCAAAATGACTCGTGATGCTGTCCCACGTAATGCTAAACTGTTTAAAAGAAATGGAATTTCAATCACCCCAGACTATACACCAGAGGAACGGGAGGCCCGAAAAGCATTAAGACCCCTGGTAACCCAAGCTATAAGTGAAAACAGAGCATTGAAATTGCGTGTTACAAAAATATACATAGACAACCATATTTTTTCTTATTATTTTGATAAAAAAAAGGTCCTGGAGGCTGCAAAATCGGCAAATGGTCAGCAACCGACCGGAGTTGATAGTTCAAAAAGGGATTCTATTCCTCGTCGGGCCTACATACGATCCCCATCAAGTGATAGTGACTCTTGTTCGGACATAGAAAGTAGTAACGCTAACGATAGTGATGCAACTGTCTACGAAAGGCCAATGACTACCGCGGATCCCACCAAACCAGGCGGAAGCGGGATAAACGAAGGGTCAGTAAAAGGGAAAAGAACTTTAGATTCTATTATAAGCCCCAATGATGACCACAAATAAGGGAAAAGAAATGTAAGAATGAACAGTAGCTCAAAAATGGACAAAAAACCGAAAAACCGGTGTTCACAGATGCCTCACGAAAAGCCACCATTCGTGTTAACTGAATAGGACACAAGCCATATACAAAAACTGTCCTTAGTCACATGGAATATACAAGGTTTAAGAAACAAGAGAGAGTTGTGTTTAAATAACTCATTTTTGACAGCAATGGTGACGTGTTTTGTAGAGACATGGTTGTTGCCAGAGGAAGATGTTATAGTGCGTGGATACGAAGTTTTTCGAGTGGACAGGGCTACATCGCGAAACTATAGAAACTATGGAGGAATAGTTGTACTAGTAAAGAGTGACATGTTCAAAAATTTGCGTCGCCTTTCAAGTAAATCTGAAAACTTGATTTGGTTGCACGGAAAGTTTCTGGAAAAATGGTTTATATTTGGATTTGTATATGTGTCCCCAGAAAATAGCTCATACTGTATTGAGGATACATGGTATATATTAGAGGAAGTGTTGAGTTCAGTGAAATCTCATTACCCAAGTGATTTAGTTTTTCTAGCAGGTGATTTTAACGCATATACTTCCGTACAACAAGAATTAAATGTAGATTTTGTTTCAGATGATGATGACCCTTGTGAGATGATACCTTCAGTTTACCTTATCCCACGAAGTAGCCAGGATCGACAAAGAAAAATTAATTCATGGGGGAGGAAGCTGCTGGCACTGTGCGGAGGTCATGGGCTAGCGATTGGGAATGGCAGATTTGGGGAAGATGGTGATTTGGGTGAGTACACTTGCATTTCTGGACCTTGTTTTAGTTTAATAGATTATGTATTGGTGGACACGGGACTCGAGGCTGTATCTCTTAATGTAAAAGTAATCCATCAGTCTGGATCTGATCATTTCCCACTTAAATTAGAATATGAGATGAAAGAATATAGACGTAGACGGTCAACAATGAATCAAAATAGGATACTGGCTAAAGATAAAGGTGAAAGAAAAACAATGCCGAAAGTTCCGCCCCGGATTTATTGCGAATGGTCGAAAGAACAATGGCTATCTGTACAAGAGGCTGTTCTTAGTGAACCAGTACAAGAGGAACTGAGCCAGTTAAGGTATGATATGGAATTACCAAAATCAGAAACAGATGAAGTAGTCGATAGGCTTATGGGACTTGTAAGTAATGTGCTCACAACTATGAAAACAAGAAAAGAGAAACAGAAAGATTTTTATGACCAAGAGTGTAAAGAAAGTAGTTCAAACCTGAATATTCTACTCCTTACAGTAATAAGATTCTTGGGAGAGGAAGAGGAAAAAAATATTGCGCGAACAGAATATAGGCAAGCAAGAAAAAAAAATAAATAACTAATAAGAAATAAAAATAAAGAATACAGATTTCACTAACAGTCAGATTTATTCAAGATTTTTAAATAACGAAACAGCAAATATTTCTGTAATAATTTAGAAAATTTGTAATCCAATAAGCAGAGAAACAATTCCATGAAAATTCTAGCACCGGACACATGGCCATCTTTTTTTCAATCACTCCAGAAAGATGCAGAAAAAACAAACAACACACTAGAGGAAAGGATAAATCAAGCAAATTGCGAACAAGGACCTTTCCCTCTTAGAGAAACAGATTACGCCCTCTTTGAACCCATTAACCCAGAAGAAATAAATGATTCACTGCAAAAAATGAGAGGGGGCTCAGCACCTGGGCCAGACGGAATCCCAGATAAGATATTTAAATCGATAAGGAATATCATCAACCCCGTGTTAACATCATTGTTTAACCTAGTAATATCTACGACACATTGGCCACTAGCTTGGAAGAACTCACTCGTATTTCCCCTATTTAAAAAAAGTAGCCCGGCAGTTCATGCAAAATATAGACCTATAAGTCGTTTAAACAGGGGGGGTAAAATTTTGTAAAAAATTTTGGACAAACGACTTGGAAAATGGATGGAGGCGAATAGTATTCTAAATGAAGAACAAGGTGGATTCAAACCGGGATATTCGACAGTGGATCGAGTATTCATTTTAAATGCAATGATACATAAGTATTCTAAAGAAAATAGTAAATTGTACGCTGAGCTTATAGACCTGCAGAGAGCGTTTGATAACGTAGATAGAATTTTGTTGTTTGAAGCTTTGAGTGAAATTGGATTACCACATCAGTTTATGAATATAATAGCTTCGATGTATTCATGGACTAAAAGTTTAGTGAAAATTCCGCAACAGGGTGTCTCTTCCTCTTTTCCTGTAAGTAAGGGAGTTTTACAGGGAAGTACTCTATCTCCAAAATTATTTTGTATATTTATTAATGATATTGTGCAATTTTTCCAACGCCAATGGGCACCAACACTTCGTCTTGGAAATTTGAATCTTTCAATGTTGCTTTTCGCAGATGACATAATTTTACTGGCTGATTCCGAGAAAAATCTACAGTCTCTACTGAATATCCTAGCAGAATATCTGCATAGAAAGAAACTGAAGGATAATGTATCGAAAAGCCAAATATTGATATTTAATAAAAAGCAGCAAGAGCTGCCCCCCTAGTTTTATTTCAAAAGTCAAATTTTAAAAATAGAAGAGAAAGCAACATATTTGGGCTTTACAGTAACGCGAAATGGTAAATGGACACAACATATATCAGCAACTACGACAAAAGGGAAAAATGCACTTTTCGGTATTTACAGAAGCAACGTTACAACAGGAATAAGCGATCTCAGCCTTCATAAACATATATTTATCACAAAAGTTTTACCCATACTGCATTACGGAGCAGAAATTTGGGGCTACCAGACTGCCCAAGGATTAGAAACTCTACAACTACAATACTACAAGCATGCATATGGGCTACATAAAACAACTCACTATTGAAAGGTGACCTAGGCATCTACAGTTTAAAAATACGAAGAAAGATACAGATGATCAAGTTTTGGCTCAAAATCCTGAATTTACCCAAGGAAAGACTTATTTCTGCTGCTTATAAGGATCTTCTCACCCAAAAAAGTAAAATCACTTGAACAGCACATATCAGAAAAATACTACAGGAAACAGGCTTTTCCAACGCGTGGAATGGAGGACAGGGACCACTGGACCAAGAAAACTTCATAAAGGAATTCCAAGCAAGATTGCACGACCAGGAAATTCAACTTTGGTGGACAGCTTTAGATAAGTCGACTAGTCTTACTTTGTATAGAGATATAAAGCGGATTTATGGACAGGAGTCATATTTGAAGCTGAGATTACCTAGTAAGTATATGAAAACGTGGATTCAGCTTCGAGCCAATTGTCTACCAATACAAGGAAAAGAAGTTTGGAAAAATAGAGAAGGTCCGGAAACGCAGCGTACTTGTCTAAAATGTGGTGAGAATGAGTTTGGGCTGGGTCATTTCCTCCTGCGATTCCGGCGGCTTTCTCATATAAGGGGGGAGGTTTTGAAAGAGGGTAATGATTGGCTACTTCGGGGGATTTTGAGTTCAGATTCACCACAAACGGTAGTAGGTGTGGTGAATTTTGCATTGAAGGGTATGAGTGTTGATTAAGAGGATAGTGATTTTAGTATGTATTCATTTTATTTATCCTTTTTCTTTTCTTTTTGTTTTGTATATGGCTGTAAAAAAGCTTTAATAATACATTATTATTATTATTATTATTATTATAGTGTTGTAAATGTACTGTGGAAATTTTCAAATCCTTCATTCAGATCTTCTTTATCCATAACGCTATCCCAGGTCGTTTTTTCCAATTCCTCGTTAAGTAACCGGAAGTTTTCTTCACTCAGATCTACACCCGGAATATCATCTCTAGTTTTTGAAAATGACCGTGTTGCCTTTGATGTTTTGAAAACGGTACATAAGGGGAAGTTGTCTTACATGTCACTGAGGATTACTGAAGCCGACAGTGGAGGTAGAGTAGAAAAAATATTGTCTATTAGTGAATGAGTACTCTCAGTTACTCTCGTTGGGATAGTTGTTGACGGGTAAAGATTAAATCCAGACATAAGAGTGAGAAGATCATTCGCGTGAGGAGTTAGGGGATAGGCTAAGCTGATGTTGAAATCCCCCCTGATGACCACATCATGATTTTGTTTTTCAATCATTTGGTGAGTTTCCAATAAATATTCCGTAAACTAAGAAACAGAACCTGACGGTGATCGGTAAATTTCTCCAACGATTACCTTCCGTTGTGAAGGAAGGAACATATCAAGAAAAAGTGACCCAAAAATTCCTTCTATATTTCGAGTCAGTTAGCCATTAACACAGACTGGGTTTTCGCTCTTTGTGTAGATTGCCAATCCTCCTCGTGCTGACTCTTGTCTGTGTACAAAATTCGATGTATACCCGGGGATATCTACCAGGATGTCAGTCTGCCCCGACAGGAATGTTTCCCACAGTCCAAGAACGTCAGGTCGTATTTGTCGGCACATGGTCATTACGTTTGTCAGTGACGAACATAGTTCTTGGCAGTTGAGGTGAACTACACTGAGCTGAGATTCAGAGCATCCCTAGGGCATACTCATTAGCTTAATATATTTACTTCGAGTAAATTTCATTTCACTAAAAAAAGAACAATCATTTTCATTACTAATTACTCTGTCAAAAATTTTTCCAAAATTTAAGAACGACTTTTCTAACTGTTCTAGTTTTTTTTGAGCTGCTGGCAAGATAGTGGGCCTCGGGGACAAAGACAAGGAACTCAAAACTTACCCAAAACTCTCTGGGGAATGTGGTCGCATCTTGGAGCAAAGCGGAGAGCCGTGAGAAATGCACACACCCGAATGAACTTCATTGAAACTGCAACAAAAAACTGATGTAAACAAACATGGATTAACACAAGAAACACAGAAAATTGGAAAATGAAACATTTCTGGACAACAAATCCCTCATTTCGGCAAGCGGCAAAAAAAAACTAATTCATCAATGACAATCTTTTCCGTTTCCGCTGCTGTAGCCCCAATAACAAATAGTAAATAAAAAAAAAAAAAAAATAAAAAAAAACTATTAACTAATTTTATAATATTTTTCCTTCATCTCTTCGACTACAGCAGGCGGAACTATCAGACATCAACAAACAACTCACACAAAAATCATTTCAAGCATCAAAGTCGGTATCGTCCGGTTCGGTGGGTACTGCCAACTTTAGTCGATCAAAGCAGTCATCTGGAGATTTAGTCCATTGTAAATTTCGCGACTTTTTTACCTCTAACCACATTCTTATTCCTCGCTGAACAACACGAGTTTCTGCAACCTTTTCTGCTACCAATTTAGAAATTTTCAGCTTGTACCGAGCGCTAGTAATTTTTTTCTTCGTTTACCGAGCCCAACTGGCAAGTCTGTTGACACACTGAAACCCGTTTTTTTCAGATTTCCACATTCTTTCATAATAGCTGAGAGTTCAGTTTCTGAGAGGCTAATAAAGATAGGCTCGATAGCTTTCTGCTTTTGTGAATTACTTCGAAGGCTCGGCCCAGTTCCAGATTGGGAGGGAGCCGTCTTCTTAGAAATACGGTACAATGTACCCATACTTAGCTGATCAGCATCTGTAATTCCAAGCTTAGACTGAAAAAATGTCACTGCAGTTTTTCGGAGATTTTCTGTTCCTTGCGGAGCTTCAACACCGTGAATAAGAATGTTGTTTCTTCGAGCGTACATCTCCGATCGCAGGGCAGTAGTCTTGACATGAACCAGCTCAGTCCTTAGCAGTTTATTTTCTGCTCTCAGTACTTTATTTTCATTTTGAAGCTTTGAAATCAAACTTTGAAGCTCATCCATACGGCGGTTAAAATGATCTTTCGTCACTGATATTTTGCTACCAATTAATACCGCACTGCCTAAATAAAACTAGAAAGGCATTGAGTGAGACTTACACGCAAGGGCCCCTTTTATGTAATAAATCCAGTTATCACTCGGGGCCCACTTTCGTCAAAATGAAAATTCTCCAAAAACCAGCTTGCAGTATCCTTTCAGTATAACACTTTGAAATTTTGGTATAGTATCCTTTCACTATAACACTGCGATTTTTTTTTTAATACGAATTCATTCACTCGGCACGGAGAACCTCTCTGCGTGAATGCTCGCAGGTAACAAACACCTGAGTTTTCAAACACCTTTGGTCCTCAGTTTTATAGATTACGAGCAAGCGTTTGATTCTGTTGATAGAAGAGCTTTAGTAAAGGTTTTATCCTTGTATGGTATACCAGACAAATACATTAAAGTGGCTAGTGCTATGTATGAGAATAACACTGCTTTGGTTAAGGTAGGAAATGAGGTTAGCAGCTGGTTCTGTATTAAATCAGGAGTTAAGCAGGGCTGTGTTCTATCCCCCTGTATATGGATTATTTTGATGGACTTTGTTTTAAGGAGCACAGGAAAGGCAATGGGAGACCGCGGAATCAAATGGGGAGGAAACAGTCTCCTGGACTTGGATTATGCTGATGATTTAAGCATCCTAGATGAAAGTGTGAGCAAATGAATGAAGTTTTAGAGGTTTTGTGAGTTCAGGGTGCTAGAATTGGTTTGAAAATTAATGTTAGGAAGACTAAGTTACTAAGGCTAGGAATAAGTGAAGATGAAAAAGGTGATGTTGGGTAACGAAAAGATGATCATGTGGGCAGCTTCACTTATCTTGGTAGTATTATTAGTAAAGATGGTGGGAGCATCAAAGATGTTAAAAGTGTAATAGACAAGGCTCAGGGTGTTTTTTTCACTGTTAAAAAAAGTCTGGAAGAATAGGAAGATAAGTCTGCTAACCAAGATTAGAATATTTGAAGCTACAGTGATAACAGTGGTCAAATATGGCTCTGAAGCATGGACACTCCGAAAAGCGGATGAAGATTTGCTAGATGTTTTCCAGAAAAATTGCTTACGGATTGTTCTGGATACCCGGCTGACTGACCGTATTTCAAACAATAGGCTGTACCAAAAATGTGGTTCAATACCGCTCTCCAGGGCTATAATGATAGTAAGATTGAGGTGGTTAGGGCATATTGTGTGGATGAAGGATGACAGAGTGCCGAAGATTGTTCTTTTTGGCCAACCCTCTAAGGCTAAACGGAAAGTAGGTCGTCCCCGTCTGGGGTGGGAGGACATCATAAAGAAAGATTTAAAGGAAATGGGAACTTCTTGGGCGGGTGTAAAAAGGAGGCTTTGAATTGATTGGGGTGGAGGAGGATCGTTTGTAGCTGTGTTGGCCTTAGGTGTCTTGGTGCTGCGGTGAGTTGTTAGTAGTAGTATTAAGAAATTCATTAATTTCTCAGAAAAACAAGGAAAGAAGTGAAGATAAAGCCTTTCCCCCTATGAAATGTGTTAATTAGGATTATTCTGCATATGTCCAGCTGGACTCCAGGTAAATCACCCAGTAGTTGGACACTTTAATCACTTTGAAAACTTTTTAACATTTAAACTACTCTAATTACTGTATTATACCACCTAGAAACTTAATTTTTGTACCATTAAAATTCTTTTCCTTTTGTGAACAAGTAGGTTACTAATTCAAATAGTTTTGCTTGCACATCGCTGCTATTTTTGAATTTACTAACAAGTGACAATTCTTCTAAAAGTTGGACATAGGAACGGCTCATTGTAAATAGTTATGACACAATATTGCTTATTTCCATCCAGCAAACTCCCTATTGTTGGCCAGTAGTAATGAAACTGGCTTTCCTAGTTTTGTTGCTATATGTTGCAATCTTGGCCAAGGTAATTTCAAAATAGCTACAGTTTTTAAAATCACCATTGTGCAAATGAAACATTACATTTTTAAAGGTTTATTACAAATCTTTTATTTAAATTTTATTTTCAGATAAGATAATTATTCAGATAGTAGTTTTGAGGAAAGTGATTATCCTTGTTAGTCACTGAGGGAACGTGCTGATCACGGATTTTTTTCGGTGGGCGGGGGGGGGGGCCAAATATGTTGATTGAATAAAAAAAATTAGGGGGGTAACATAGGTTGAGCTGATAAAATTGCATCTGGATTAAGTTTAATTAACGAAAACTTTTTTTTAATTAACAGCATAAATCAGGTCGGGTTTTGGTCCAATTTACAGAGATTTCGCCCCCCCCCCCCAACCAAGTGAGTCTTGGGACGCCCTTGTGTACAGGGTACATTGATATATTATTCAATTATAATTATTTTTCAGAAGTATCCAAACCGCTTACAAGAACTAAATTCTGATTCTACAAAAAAAAAATATATATCAAAGAAACAAGAAATGTATTGAAGATTCTCAAAAACTTTAATATATACCCCCTCCCCATTTTCTAGCTAGTTTTGACCAAGATAATGTTTGGTGCCAACAATTCCTTAAAGCAATATTCCTATCACTCTGTTGTATCAACTTTTAATTTGCTACTTCCAAAATAGACAAATGCTGTCAACTGCTTGAACCCGCTTAGTTAATTACAAAATCTTGAATGAAATTTTAGTCAATGTAGTTGATAATCTAAAAAAAAAACATCTTTCTTGTGTTGTCTCTATGTGTTTGTCGTTTCTATGTGTGTGTTGTCTCTGACAAAACTTGTTTTTAAATCAATTTGCGGAAGAAAAAGGAGCATAGAGTGTTTATAATTTCTGAGGTTAAATTGACAGTACTGTTCTAAAATCTGGGAAACACAATAAGTGAAGTTTGGTTGAGGCTAATGAAATAAAACAAAATAGTATAAAAATATGCTTTTTACGGTTTTGCAAACCAGTTAGTTAGGCAAAGGCAATTTTACAGACAATCTATTCTGCTCAAATTTGGGATAGCCAAGTAAATTTACAACTTCTAATGCTTTAACAATTAATAGCCCTGTATGCAGGCTAATTCTGAGATATTTTTTTTATAAAGAAAATGTGGTATAATTTATTTCTTCCTAAGAACTATCCTTAACTATGATCATCTTACCATAAAAAATGCACAACTCCCTCCCCCTCCTAATGAGGCAAAATTTTGCTACAGAAGCTGTAAAAGGTCGTGTAATACAGTATTAAAACGGAAGTAAAACCACCAATATTATCCCACCCACACCAATAGAGGCACAATTTTGCAAAAGACAATGGACAAGTTCGAGGAATAAAGGATTCAAGCGGATGTAACCCCAAAAATATTATCCATAAGAAAATTTACAATACAGCTTAAAGTAAAAATTTGGGAATTAGGCTCATATTGTTTTCTTGTCAAGGTTTAAATATTTTTGGAGCTATTTATCATAAACAGTTGGTTAAGAAGGCCAAATAATGTTAGTGCAAAGTAAAAGAATTAGCCTAGTAAATTTTATTATGATTTGTAGCCTACAGCTGTCATGTCCAGGCAATGGGCTGATATAAAAATGAGACTGCAATAAGTATTATATTTGGAATATGGATGGTCACAGGGCTGGTGGTAGGGTTTGGGGTTGATCGGTTACTATATAGTAATTATTAGGTAACCAAAAGAAAAAAAAGAAGTAGAAACAAATAATGAAAAAATGTATCTTCAGATGGGGTATTTTCCGCAGGGGGGTGCGTATTTTCCAAAGGTATTTTTCGCGGGGGATATTTTCCGCCGAGGTACATTCTGTGGGGAGTATTTTCGGCAGAGGAGCATTTTCTGCGGGGTAAATTTTTGTGTGTGTGGGGGCATTTTCCATTTTTTTTTTCTGTCGGAGGATTTTTTTTATGGGGGGGGGGGGGTAAACACTTAGGTCCTTATAAGCAGCATGAAAAAAAAAAAATGTATCTATTTTAATAAAAATTCCCTTTTTAATTTAATTTTAAATTTAATTTTTAAGTTTATTTATTATTTGTTTTGAGTTTTAATATAACACCAAACTTAGAGGTTGAATTTGTCTATTTAATTTACTTATTTAGAAACATCAAACAATATTTGTTTTTGTTTTTAAATATTATAATGAATTTCTGAGATTAATGACTTAATAAAAAATTACTACTGGTATTTACAGTTCACATGTGTTCACTATTTTTCTTCTCTTTTTTTTTGAAAACAATTTTGAAGCTTTTGCTGCAATATCAGCAATAAGTGTTTTCAGCTATGGGTTCCAATCCCGGGCTCTGGCTCTAAAACCTATTTTGTAAAAGGCTTGATTTACTACGCAGATACAAACCCTACTTGAGCCTGAAAACAAAGCTAAAACCAATTTTGGCTCCCAAATTTTTGCAATGAAATTCCATTTTGTTTTTCCCAGAAAAATGCCCCAATCTTGAAGACTTGTCCCCAAAAACTCCCCAACTTTTTAAGACTTGTCCCTGAATTTAAATTTTCGAGAGTGGAAGCCCTGTATAGTATACCCGCATGATGCATAAAAGCCAAAATTTGTTTACCTACATTTTTGTTACATTTTTTCTAGTCAGACAAAAATTTCGTTTTTGGGAGGGGGGGGGGGGTGGTCAGCTCCCCCTCACCCCTGGGTACAGCCTTGTCCAAGGAAACAAATTTGCTCTTGTACAAGGAAACCAGTAACGAAAAACCTGTCAAATAGGCTATTTGCAAGAGACCACTATACTTGACTTGACTTTTATTTTCAACTAATAATACATCATACTTAACTGGCACTTACAACACATTTTTTGAATAACATTATCAACAAACGTAGAGATGGTAAGAAGGTATGACGTTTTATTAAGCCACTATTGTGACTTGAGCAGCGTCACACAATCTTTTATCATAAACAAAACTCATTCACTCTTTCTACTCTTTTCATACCATTCAATACAAATTAACTCAATTTAACATTTTTTTTAGCATTTTCTTTTACAACTTAATTACAATTTAACATTAAAAAAAAAAAAAAAAAAAAAAAAAAAAAAAAAAATTAATTCCCACCCAATAAAAACTTTTTTAATCTAATTTTAAACTGAAACTGGTTTTCTGACTCCCTAATGCTCTCCGGGAAACCATTCCACAAATTAACTGCATAATTTCTAATTGCAAAATTAGATCGACTCGTACTCCTTACTTCTGAGACTAAGCTTCCATGACCTCTAGTCCTATGATGATGATAATCAGAATTAAACTTAAAAAAATCTCTAAAATATTCTGGAGATAATGTATTAAGCACCTGGTAAGTAAACACTCCCGCCTGATGGTCCCTGATCTGATGAATATTTAAAATTCTAAAACTAATAAAAAATTCCCGCGTATGCTCATACTGAACAAACTCACCCAGTACTCGTAGTGCCTTATTCTGAAGAATCTGGAGTCTTTTAATATTTGAAGTAAAATTAGATGCATAAATACAGCAACCATAAACAATAAAAGGATGAAAAACAGTATGATATATATTTCTTAAAACACTTGAGGGTAGTACATGTTTCAAACGCCGCATCACTCCAAGACCTCGTGCAAGTTTAGAAGAAATCAAATTTATGTGTTTCTTCCAACTCAAATTATTATCAACATAAAATCCTAAATATTTATTTTCAAAAACCTGTGAAAACGACAAATTATCAAATACTACGGAAGCACTATTTACAATTTTTCCTACCCTACTAAAAATCATATAATTTGTCTAAGAAGTATTAACAGCAAGGTAACTCAAGGAGGTAAACACCAAAAGGTTTTCCAGCGTTCGGTTTGCTTTATCTACTAGTTCTTCCAGTGACTGTGCAGAAATTGTCAAAGCAGTATCATCTGCAAATTCTGTAACAGTTGCTTCGGGCATGTAGAACCTCAGAGTATTTATATATACGAGAAAGAGTACTGGACCAAGGACTGATCCCTGAGGACCTCCAAATTTTACAGGATAGACTCCGCTAACGATGTCATCTATCATTACTTTAGTTGATCTTCCATACAAGTATGATTTAAACCAATCCAAGCAAACATCTTTTATCCCCAGACTAGATAGGCGACACAGCAGCAACTCAAAATCCACAGTGTCAAAGGCTTTTTTGAAGTCAACAAACATCGTTAAAGGAATAAGACCTTTTTCTAGAGTTCCATTGATTACATCCAGAAGATGATGAACAGCATGGCTAGTAGAATGTTTACTGCGGAATCCAAATTGGCTGTCACACAATATTCCTAGATTATCCAAATATTCATAAACTCTCCTGTGAATTATCTTTTCATAGATTTTAGAAAAAATAGGCAATAACGATATCGGTCCCCAATTCGATAGTTCTTGTTTATTCCCCCCTTTATACAATGGTATTACCTTTGCTAGTTTAAGACCACTAGTGAATTGGCCGGTGTGGAGTGATAGATTTATTAAGTCAGTTAGACAAGGTAATATATAAACTAGGATAGCATTTACAGCCCTAAGATTAAGTCCATCTATTCCGGCCGAGTTGGACTTTAGTCCTTTCACTGTGCTCTCGATCTCCTTTGCTGTGCACTTCTCGAACGAAAAACTGTGCCCTTCACCTCGATTATCAATAAAGGACTTTAACAGATGTCTTCTAGACTTTTTAGCTACGTCTTCCTTAATACTCGCGCCTATGTTCGTGAAATATTTTCCGAATTTATCAGCCATTTCCTGTTTATCAGTGATTTCACTTCCATTCACCATCAGACTCTTCACTCCATCATTATCATTAGTCTTCCCTTTTAAAACCTCATTTATCAGTCGCCAGGTTCCTTTTGCATCACCACTTTTACCATCAAAAGCAAAAGCATAATATGCTTTTTTCTCACTGCGACGCTTATGGTTAACTTTGTTTCTGACTCGCTTAAATTCTTCAAATAAACTCGCATTTTCAGGGCTCAGTAAATGTTTTTCAAAAAGCTGGTTTCGCATTTCCATCATTTCAAGCAATTCTGTGGTCACCCATGGCTTTCTTGGCTCATTTTTCTTTTTTCTCATTTTCCTCAGAGGACAAGACGCCTCATATACCGGTAAGAGAATATTCATAAACCTGTCAAATGCTGTAGTTGCATTCTGCTCTTCGCTAAATTCATCCCATGCTATAGTACTAACTTGCTCTTTCAGCTTTCTCAAGTTATTATTTCTCATATCTCTATAAACTCTCTTACTTGGGTTTTTAGTCGATGTTTTGATACTATTTATCATACAAACAATCGGGAGGTGGTCAAAAGCCAGTGGCGCCAATTCACGAAAATGTAGGGGGGGGCAAGGATTTTTTTTCAATTTTTTTTTAAATTAAGATGCAAAAAAAAGAACAACATTTAGCAAACATAACTAAAACAGGGGGTAGTGGCGAGGTCACTGCTTGGCAAAATCGTCGACTAATCTATCCAAATCCAGTTTCTTTACCTCCTCTTTTTCAACGGCCATTATCATGAGATCACTGAGTCTGTCGTTTCCCATCGTCGATCGCAGATAGTCTTTCACACGCCCTAATGCCGAGAAGAATCGTTCATTACTGGCAGTGGTCACAGGCAAAGAAGCAACAAGCTTCATCAGTTTTAGCACTGCAGAATAGGCAACTGGGAGGTCAGATAAGATTTCGATAGCTCGAAGAAGATCCATTTTTGAAATATCACTTTTTAACAGATGCAGCTTTGCAAGAGAAAGCTGGGATTCTATGTCATGGTCATCGACACCGAGAATCTCTTTATAATGACATAACTCTTTCCCCTTTCGAAAGTTTGAGAAAATTGGAACTTGAGGGGTCGAAGGCAGATAAAGCGTCGAGCAGAGGCATATTCTGCATGAAACGTTGGTCCATCTCACTCGTGAAACAATCTATTACCTCAAAGCAGAGAAGTTTACCGCAGTGTGATTTAACTGGCTGACTGATATTGCGTTTACCGGTTGTTGAGTTTGAAAGAAAGCCTTTGAGACGAATGGAAATGGCTTGACATCTCGTGCTTCGAGCACTGGTTTTAGATTGTGGAGATTTCGATTCCTGGATATCGTTTAAAGCCAAGAATTCAGATATGTTTTTGCTTAAGTTGTTCCATTTGTTATCATTTCTCAGCTTTTGGAGTGTCTCATATGTCCCAGAAATCAGTGCAAATGCCTTATAAATCAACAAACTTCCGGATTGAAGTTGCTCTAATAAACAATTTACAATGACTAAAACTTTTTCCATTATGTGTAAAGTTGAAACAAAAGAAGCAGAGTTGATTTTGTCCAGTAGTCCTTATGCTTCACACGCTGCCTTGCCGTTGGAACTATCAGAGACTGCGGCACGCACAGCAACAATACACTCAAATCTGGCCTTCACCTTTGAAATAGAGTGGACTGCGTAAAACCAGCGAGTCTGGACGGTCCTCTCTAGCTCCAAGACTTTTTGCCCGCTAATACACTGGGATTCCACAAATAGCTCGTGACGAGTATTGCTGCATGATATAAATGCGTAAAGTCTTTGCACCGCAGAGAAAAATTCAGAAAGTTCGCTGATATTTTTTAGGCAGTCAGTCAAAACCAAGTTTAATCTGTGGGCATGACAGTGTACATAAACTGCATGAGGCACCTTCTCCCTAAACTTTGCTTGAACTCTGTTAAATTCCCCACTGATAACGGATGCGCCATCATAACATTGGGCAATACACAGCATCGAATCTACACCAAGCTTTTCTATAGTTTCACAAATCGAGGTGGATAAGCTCTCGGCGACTAATTTGTGCATGTGATAGCAGCCGATTGGTCGCTCCACTACTTTTCCATTTGATATGTACCTGAGTAGGATCGCTAATTGTTCTTTTCTAGAAACGTATTTTGTCTCGTTGACAAGAATAGCAAAGTAATTAGCTGATTTTACTTCTGAAATAATATCTTGGAGCAAGGCATTTCCTATCAGTGTAACTGTGTCATTTTGGTACTGATGACTGCAATAGTGAACATATCGGCGCTGTAACTTGGCCTTCAGCTTTTCGTCGCCTTTAGACATTTCCTCCATCAATTCAACCAAATTACCCCGGTTTGCGGATGTTTCTGATTCGTCATGACCCCTCAAAGCAAGACCCTGGCGGCCAAGAAAGCAAATAACGCGAAAAATGTACTTCACATGATCTCTATTATCCTGAACCTCTTGAGATCTGGATTGAATTAAGGCATTCGCTATAGATTTCGAAGTATCAGTACTCATTATCTTAAATTCCGTCCATGCTGACATACAATGCCTAAGTCTTTCAGAACCATCATGTTGCTTTAATATAGCAGAACTGTCTTTCCACTTGCAAAATCCTGACTCAATGAAAGTCCTTTTTCCAGCAGTTTCTCCATCCTTAGAGTCCCCATAGAAAAATGGCGGCAAGCAAAACAAAACATGGAATTCAAGTTTTTTGAGTATTCAATCCCTTCATAAATCTTATAGTAATGTGCACTGAATTTCCCTCCGTTAGAAGTGGAAGCCGGATATCTCTCAAGAATAGGTTGAGCTGGTTTGTCGTGACGCGTCCTAGATATATCTGAGAGAGTTTCTTGACTGCTACTGGAACCCGCAAGGGATTCAGCGATGCAGACCGAACTTTCATGTTGATCTGAGCCATTTATTGTCCCGCTTGTTTCCGAAATTCTGTCACAGGTGGGAGAATTTATTTCAACTAACCCGAAACTTTGGGCGCTGACACTATTGCCAGTTTCTTTCACTAAAGTTTCTTCATTTTTATTCCGCATTTTCACCGAAAAAAATCTAAAGTTTGTTGTCGCTTTTTACTCATAGTTAAAAGAGTAGTAGACAAGGACTTCACTCAGACACGGCAAGAGAAGAACTGAAGAAACACGTAGAATCTCACTGCCATACTCCACGGTGAAACTACCCCGCTTAGCAACCCCATAAACCAATCACTTACATTTCCTGTTCACGACAGTCCCATAGACTCCACTAGGACTAGTCATCCCATAAACTATTCAACAACGTCAAGAATCTGCTGACCAAAACCCCCTTGAAACCATAGAACACATTTCCTTTCCCAGCTACTAAAAAAGGCAATATACAAAACTCATATTTTACAACTATTTCTTCACAATAACAATACCGAAACGTAACTTATAACGATAACGAAACTTATTGTCTATAACAAAAACAATAACGAAACGGAACAATAACGAAACTTGCTCTTAGACATATCAAAACAAGATTATATAATTAGGGCACCAGTTTGTTGGTCGTATTTATTGGACCAGTTGCTGGGTCAATATAGCACATAGCTAAAATAGAAAATAGCTGTGAAATATAAATAAGAAGGTAATTTTCAAAATCTAGGGGGGGGCCATGGCCCCCCTGCCCCCCTAATTGGCGCCCCTGTCAGAAGCAGGTTGAAGGAGAACATCAAAGAATGCTTGCCTCAATAGATTTGAAGAAACAAATTTGCTATCAATTAGTGTTACCAACTGAGCAGTGATACGGAAAGTATTCAGATTCACTGTTTAAAAATCATGTGACCACACAAGATTTAAAAATTCTAAAATAACACTACTTAAATTCAATACATTAAAATTAAAATCGCCCAGTATAACACACTCTGATTGATTATACTGAGCCCTCCTTAAAAACATATCATACTCCTGAAAAAATTCCTCTGGATGAGCACCAGGGGGTCTATAAACCAGGCAAACAATTAAATTTTTACCATTATTTATTTCAATCTCAATACAAAAAATTTCAATCTTACCTTCATTCCATAAATAAAGGTCCTCTCTTTCCTCAAAATTCAATCCCTCTCTCATCAAAAATGCAAGTCCCCCGCGCCCCGCCGCGACTTCGATATCAGTTGGTAACCTGGAAAAGCGTAGGAAAGAGAAGACTATACAAACTCAAGAATGATTCACAAATTCCCAAAACATCAATCACACTATCAACATTACTTAAAAACTGAACAATTTCTTCAAAAGCCGACGTTATGTGGCAATTCCATTGAGCAACACACAAACTATACAACTCTTTTTTAATTTGACCAAACTCTTCAAAACCAACGTAGCGGCTAGGACGGAGCGGATTGGGGCATTCATCAACTCGATCATGAAAATGGAGTCATATCTGATGTGATAAAACATCATCAACTAAGAGCGAATTTTTTTCAAGCAACTCTAACCGAGGTATTGGGAGTAAACTAACCATAATAATTAAAAAAAAAATGATTAGTTGCATCTATATATACCCCCATATATACGTAATAATTTTTGTTTGTTTTTAGTTTTAATGTTGCTCCTTACTTTCAGTTGGAAAAACTTTTTTTAATTTAATTTTTACATAAGCAGCGGCTGTAGAAGATCATAAACAAGTAGAAGCCCTTGCTGCCAAGGGTTGCAGGAGACCAACATGGAGATAAATTAACTAAAATAACTAAGGTCATAAATTAACCTGAAAAATAACTAAGGTCATTGTTCTTAGCCCATCCTTGAAAACGGCCTTAAAGTTAAGTCAGAGAAACAGAGTTGTAAAATTGATGTGACTCAAAACCGTTCGCTCTTTTAGTTTGCTTAACAATTTATGCAAAAAAAATATGTCTTCTGTCCATTTTAATGGTTCCTATTTTCCAACTTGAAGTACCCATTCTTTTCACCCACAACTTTACTATACTGCCTTTTTGAATACCTCAACACCATGAAATACCTTTCAAAAGACATTTCAGAGCAACTTTTTTTCTTAATGTCCCTTCTAAACCCATTTTACAAGTTGAAGCACCCATCCTTTTCACCCCCAACTTTACATTACAGCTTTTTGGATACCTCAACACCAAGAAATACTTTTCAAAGGGTATTTCAGAGCAACTTTTTTTCTTAATGTCCCTTCTAAACCAATTTAAAAGTTGAAGCATCCATACTTTTAACCCACAACTTTACTTTACAGCTTTACGGAAACTTCAACACCATAAAATACCTTTCAAAAGGCGTTTCAGAGCAAGTTCCTTTCTTAATGTCCCTTCTAAACCCATTTTCCAACTTGAAGTAGCCATTCTTTTCACCCACAACTTTACTATACTGCCTTTTTGGATACCTCAACACCAAGAAACATTTTTCAAAAGGCAATTCAGAGCAAGTTCTTTTCATAATGTCCCTTCTAAACCAATTTTCGAACTTGTAGTACCTAGCCATTTACCAAATAACTTAAATTTACAGCTTTTTGGATATCTATACAACAGGAAATACCTTTCGAAAGGCATTTCAGAGCAATTTCCTTTGTTAGTATCAAGACTATACCAATTTGATAACTTGAAGTACCCATCCGTTTCACCCACAACTTTACTTTACAGCTTTTTGGATACCTCAAAACCAAGGAATACTTTTCAAAGGTATTTCAGAACAAGTTCTTTTCTTAATGTCCTTCCTAAACCCATTTTCCAATTGAAGTACTCATCTTTTCCCCCACAACTTTACTATACTGCCTTTTTGAATACCTCAACACGAAGCAATACTTTTCAATGACCATTTCAGAACAAGTTCTTTTCATAATGTCCATCCTAAACCCATTTTACAAGTTGAAACATCCATCCTTTTCACCCACAACTTTATTTTACAGCTTTTTGAATACCTCAACACCAATGAAATACCTTTCAAAAGACATTTCAGAGCAACTTTTTTTCTTAATGTCCCTTCTAAACCTATTTTCCAACTTGAAGTACCCATCCGTCTCACCCCCAACTTTACATTACAGCTTTTTGAATACCTCAACACATAAATGATAGAATAGCCTTTATAGAATAGGCATTAAATTCAAAAATATAGGGGTAGTTGTTTTGTTTTCTTTTCATTTCTCCAAAATGTCTGCCAATTCTTTTTTGATTTCTATTGAAAACACAAAAAAGAAAAAATTTCAAACAATTCTCATGATTAACATTTTTTTAATATCAGGCTGGGTTAGTACCTTCCCCCCTTTTCTTCAATTGGTGACACTGAAAGAAAAAGTTAAATCATTCGTCGGAGCTAATATGTATTTAAAAATTTCTAGTTGAAAAAGTTTGCTTAGATGAAGCAAAGAGCGACATATGATTTCAATCTATTATTTCACCTTTTTAGCTATCTACTATATTATTTCACCTTTTTAGCTATCTACTATATTATTTCACCTTTTTAGCTATCTACTAGAGACTTTTTCCCATAGATTTGTCATAAATAACTCTGTTTTATTCGTATCTAAAATTCCAGGACAGAAATCTTATATTCTGGATACAGTTAAAAGGCTAAAAATACACAAATACCATGGAGAATTGAGAAACTGCCAGGGGATTTTTTTTACCTTTTTACAACATCATTTTAAAAATATAAGTTTTAGTTATCGAATTCTATTTTGTAGAATTGCAGCATGCTTTAATTTGTTTGGAAAACCAATTTTCTTTTTTACTTCGTTCGACATCATTTCGTTCTTACTTTGTTTGATATTCCCATGCAGACTTCTAAAAATTCCATCTATGTTGATATATTTATCATTTTACTTAAAGGCATTTTGAGCCTTTTCTTTATTTCCTTGGAGAAAAGAGAAAGATCGAGTGCCCTTTTTCAATAATTAATCTGTTTTAAAAAAGATTTCTGAAAAAAGTACTGGTTTTGGAAAACTAGCTTAAATAAACTGTGATGGCTTGTGACGTTTCCCCATATTTTTAGAATTAGGAGGAAAAAATACTTTTTAGCACTCAATGGCAAGGGCAGATCCAGGATTTTTTTTTCTGGGGGGGGGGGGTACTAATTTTTTACTCAGTTTTCGACTAATTTTACTGATTTTTACCTAGGTTTTACTAATTTTCGACTCGGTAAACAATTTTGGAGGGGGTTCAAACCGGGTAACCCCCCCCCCCTGGATACGGCCTTGCTCAATAGCATGGACCTTTGAGGGGGAGAGAGCCAAGATTTTGTTAAAAAATGATTTGTTAAATTAACAGAATTTTTGGGAGAAAAAAACATTTGTAATTGAGGGTTTCATACAATATTTGAAGAAAGTTTGCAATAATTCTAAATCCCTTTTCATTCATTATTTTTGGAGCTGTAATATCGAAGTATGGCAAGTCCAATTTATCTAAAATCGGACTACCAAAAGGCTGGTTCATCCTGATTGACACATTAATGAATTTTGGTACAGATACGGGGGTAAAGGAATAGTTTGATGGGACATATGTCTCTTTATTAAGAATGTTGTTCCTGACATACCGAACAGCTCGTTGTAACGAACTGTAAGTAAGGAGTAACTCACTCAAATAGTAACCACTCTAAAAAACGGAATTTTGATAACAATAGATGCATAAAAAAGAATTGACTTTTTATGCTAATTCAATTATTTAAAACTCATTAAATGTTATGTTACCCACCAAAAACTACAATCCTGAGAAAATATGCCTGATTTCTTAGAAAACGGGGAAAAACACCCACAAAGTCAGGATATCCTAATGAAAATCACACCATCAGTTTCAACGTAATAGAAAACGCTATTATAGAAGTTTTCAGCTCCCAAATGCAAAAATTTTCAATTTAATTTTTTTTTTGCCATAAGAAAGATGGTGTGTTTTTTGGATGCGGCTTATTTCTTATTGTTTTCAGTTTCTTTTTTTTTCGTTTTTTTTCATGAATGATCATAACAAACGTATACCAGCTCCTGAAAGATCGAAAAGTGGTTTATTTAAGCGGAAATTAAAAGTTATCATGTTCTTTTTAAGTGGCCAAATAGATTGGAGAACAACTAGCCTACTTCCACGCTCCCCTTTTTCCCGTATTAATCCGATCAAAGTTTCGGGATAACCATTTTGTGCAGCAGAGTTGAAAGGTCTGGTAAACCTCAACTTAGGGCTGGCATGATCCCCCTAGCCCCTGGGGAAAGGGCTGTAAGTTGTCCATTGTTTATCTATAATATTTGTTATTGGAAAATGTACTAAAATTTACCGGGAGAATTTTCAGTAGGGGGGGGGGATTTCCAGGAGGAAAAAGTGTCTGGGGGGAGTTTTTGTGGGGAATAAAGTGCCCTGGTGACATCAATAATTACAGTGCCGACGTAATTTCTTTTATGATTTAAATATTGTTAAAGATGAAAAAAAATCTGTTGAATACTGTTGATAAAGCTTTTTTTCTAATTAAACAGCTCTCGTGTTTCAGGGGGCACTCGAAAGATTTGGGACAACGAGTAAAACTTTAAAGGAACGGGCGAGGTATTGAAGAGGGCGCCATTCCCCCTCCTATATGGAATGATTTCTGTTCGTTTTAAGTTTTATGGTAGGTCCTTACTTTCAGCTGAAAAAAGAATTTTCTTTTTCGTTGATTTCCGATGATTTTTCAAATAATTGCTCTTCCACAATAGTCTATTCAGAACAGCAGTTTTCTATTTTAACAGCAGTTTTCTTTTTCAGCACGGTGGCCTAGTTCTTTATTAAATAAAAAAAACAAGTATTTTTTTAACTGAAAGTAAGGAGCGACATTAAAACTTAAAATGAACAGAAACTATTTTGTATATGAAAGGGGCTGTCCCCGCCGCAACGCCCCTAACTTTGCGCTAATGTTTGACTATTTTTAGAAACTCTACTTTTTACAACATTAAAAAAATTTCGTGCAAAGAGCTGGGCGTTGAGGTGGGGACGGCCCCTTTCACATACAAAATAATTTCTGTTCGTTTTAAGTTTCAATGTTGCTCCTTACTTTCAGTTAAAACAAAGATTTTTTTTTTTTTTTTAATTAGCTTCTGAACGTTTTTGAATTTTTGAAATCTAAATATGAATGCTTTTACTTTTATAAATTTAGTAAATCAAATAGTATTAATATTTTGATTGCAAAATATCAGTATATGTACATTAAACTGACAATGTACATTCATTTGTATTTTTTCAGTAAAGTGCAAATTATGTTCCGGCCTTGAGGAGGCATAGGGGTTATGAGCCCTACTCTTGTTAATTTCTGCTCGTTTTTAGTTTGACACGGTTATTTATTGTAGTTTCTGTTCGTTTTGGGTTTCATTTATTTATCGATGCTGATTTGTGGTAGTTTTACGCTTGAAAGATTATTTGATTTTATTTTTGCTCATGTTTGGTTTAATGGAGTTCTTTACTTTTCTCTGAAAAACTTATTTTGTGGAAATTTTTTTTTTAAATTAATTTCTGTTCTTTTTGTATTGACATACTCTTTTCAGGGAAAAAGAAAATAATACTTGAAATCTTGTCGTTTTTTTAATACTTTATATTTTCGCCTGCTATTTGTATACTGGAGAAATATTTTAAGCAAATTATAACAACATGCATGCTTTTAAAAATCTGGACTCAAATAGTAGTGTTTAATTTAGTTTCATACCTCCTCTAGTTGACCTGAAATAGAAAACTTGATACCATTCGCAAAAAACTGTGTCTACTTTCTTTGATAGCTTGGATACACTTACGCTATTTTGATTTGGTTAAATTTTAAGAGCAGAAGTAGCCCCGAAAGTGTGAACATAATACCCTCAGTCGTTCTTGGGATACTGCTGAGATGCCTTATTGGGAATTTGCATTAACATAGTGCAGTTTGATTTAATCTTAAGGTTTAAATCTTTAGTTTTTAAACATAATGGGCAAATGGGAGGATGGGCGTAGAGGGGGGATTAGTTGCCCTCCAGTCACTTTTATAAAAATGTCAAGCCTTCCTATCACTTTTGACTATTAAAAAAGGCAATTTTCAATTTCAATCGAATGACCCTTTTTGAAGTTTCTACGACAACACTTTCTATAAAAACCTTATATGCCCCAGGGCATAACTTACAACCCTTACCCTGAAGGCTGTGAGGGGTTTGTCATCCTCAAAAAAATTATTTCCGGACCTTTTAACTATGTTGAAAAAATCTCAAAATTTTGTTTGGATTTGTTTTGAGGAATGGTGGGCGTGAGAAGTGGGTTACTTGCCCTCCAATCAATTTTGACTATTAAAAAGGGCACTATCCGTTTCAATTTAAAATCGAATGATTCCTTTTTAAAGTTTCTAAGACAACACTTTCAATAAAAAAACCTTATATACCCCCATGGCATAACTTACAGCCCTTGCCCTGAGGGCTGTGGGAGGTGTGTCAGCTTCAAAAACATAATTTCCGAACATTCTAAGTACGTCAAACAAAATGGCTATCTCAAAATTTTGATTAGAAGTGTTAGGGGAAATAGTGAGCGTGAGAGGGCTGTTAGTTATCCTCCAATCACTTTCGACTATTAAAACGGGCACAAACCCTTCTAATTTCCAATCGAATGAGCCCCTTTTGGAGTTTCTACAACATCACTATCTATAAAAACCTAATATGCTCCCAGGGCATAACTTACATCCCTTGCCCCGAGGGCTCTGAGGGGGTTATCATCCTCAAAGACCCGATTTCTGAAACTTTTAACTACGCTGAACAAAATGGTTATCTAAAAATTTTGATTGGATGTGTTTGGGAAAAGGTGGGCGGGAGAGGGGGGTTAGTTGCACTCCAATCACTTTCGACTATTAAAAAGGGCACTAGCCCTTTGAATTTCGAATCGACTAAGCCTACTGAGATTTCTCAGTAGGGGCCTCCCCCAGGCCAGTCAGCGCGTCCCCAGGTGGCGGATAGGCGAACGCCTTAAAGATATGTAGGGTACCTCAATTGAGTAGGAGGCACGGACCAAGGAGGGACCCAGTCCCTGGGGGTCCTTAATTGAAACTGGGGCACCCTCGCCCGGGGGCCGTAAATACAAGCGGAGGAGGAAGAAGGCCCCTCGAATGTACACTCAGCAGGGCCCACCGGCGTGTGGACACGTCCCGTCAGTTACAAACCTTCTCCCAGCAATGGGTTAAATTGCATGGTGAAGCAAAACACCATCGTGGGAGACTCCCCTATAGGAGGACAACTGCGAAGGGCGGAGGATCCAGATTTACGGACAACGGCCTCTGCAAGGTGGTGGAGAGGAGTGGCTTGCCGCCACCACCCATTTAGCCAAGAAACCACCTCTCTTGAAATCATGAAAAAAGGGTCAAGCATTATACGAACATCTGCTCCTGCGTATTAGGTAAAACACGAAAAGTCAAAATTGTTTTATGAAACTTATATATTGAATGCTTACGCTTCTGGGTTCACCGGCTACCAACAAAACGGGAAATAGCCGCCGACAATTTCACATGATCCTGTGTCAGGAACAGCCGTCAATCCTCGGCCTAGGACGACCCCCACCAGGGTTGAAAATCCACACGGTTGTTCCGTTCCGACAAAAACCTCCCTACACTTTGGCACGCTAAACATCCGAACACTTGCCAAACCGGGAAAACTAGATCTTGCCCTTAGAGAACTACAGAGGTACAATTGGGATGTTATTGGGCTTTCTGAGACTCACCTCCCCCGAACGAGTGAGGAAAACCTCTCTAGAGCCTCCTTCTTGTTGTCCGATCGCTAGGACGGTGTTCGTCGACAAGGTGTAGGATTCTACTGATCATCAACTGCGAGAAAATTACTAATCTCCCTCACCCGAGTCTAAAAAAGAATAGCCGTCTTACGACTAAAGGGAGCTGCCAAGAATATCTCTGTCGTCCACGTCTATGCCCCAGACTCTGTCAGAAGTGAGGAAGAATGTGATGAATTCTACTTCACACTACAAAGCGTCATTGACCAAATACATAAGAAAGAAGTACTGATTGTCATTGGGGACTTTAACGCTATAGTAGGTATGGATAATACCGGTCGATCCGATATAATGGGGACTTTTGGTCACGAAAAACTCAATGCGAGATGGGAACGATTGCTTGACTTCTGCCGAGAAAACGAGTTATTACTAAACGAACACAATTTTTAAACACTGCCATCGACGCAAAGTGAGCTGGTGATCCCCAGATGGTAAAACCGAGAACATGATTGATTATATCCTGATATCGAAGCGCTGGAAGTCATCCGTACTAGACACAGTAGCATTACCTGGAGCAGACTTCGACTCTGACCACACTCTCCTGATGTCAATGTTCAAGCTAAAAATGAGAAAATTGCAAAAAGCAGCAAAAATCCCAAGATTCCGGCTGGATCTGCTGCGGGATCCCGCAAAAAGGCAGACCTACACTTCCACTCTATCTGAAAAATTCCGAGAGATCCTGAAAAATCATTCTTCCTTGACCACTGCTAATGAGATAGACTCCCTGACCGAGCAGGCTACATCAGCTATCATAGAGACAGCGAATGACATACTTGGAATAAAAACTCCAAATGAAAAACAATGGATCACAGATGAGATCATTGCACTATTCGAGGATAAGCGACTTTTTTGCAATAAATCTGACCGTCACAGTTGGGATACTTACAAGCTCCTCAAGAGAAGAGTAGAGTGAGAGATCAGAAAGGCACTACGTAACCACCTGCGAAAGAAATGCGAAGACTGCAAAGTACTGTTCAAGAAGGAGAATAGCGGAGCAGTTTTCAGAATGGTACGCGAGTTAAGCTGGAAAAAAGAGCCGCAAACATCAGTGATCCTGGAAAAAGACGAAAATTAGATCTACGATTCAAAGATGAAACTTAAAAGATGGAAAGAATACTTGGATAGGAGCTTGAAACTTGTTTAGTACTGGTTCTCTGATACGCTGGATCTGATGGTGTGGTTTTTATTAAAGATATATGATTTTTAAAGGGTTTCCATTTTTTCAAAATAATGCAAGTTCTCTCAGGCACGTAACTTTTGGTGCGTAATACTAAACTTGATGAAACTTATATATTTGAAATCAGCATAAAAATCTGATTCTTTTGATGTAGCTATTGGTATCAAATCCGTTTTCTAGAGTTTCGGCTACTATTGAGTCGGGTCGCTCCTTACTTACAGGTCGTTACCACGAACTGTTAGAATTAAAATAAAATAAAAATATCTTCCAGTACCCTCAGCTTAGGTTAGCACTATTTTTGTTGTTCGTCCTAGAACTGCTAGTGTTTGAAAAATAGGAAAGTGGAGCAAGTTATGGGCCTAAAAATGAGTGGTTTGGGTATATGACCCCAACCTCTGAAAATTCGCTCTAACCACCGCGAAGAAACTGACTTGTCCTCATACGTACAATCCATATTTTAGCTGGAAGGTGTCGGAGAAAGAAAATTAAGGGAAAATAAAAAAAAAAACAAGGAAAAATCGCGAGCCGTCTGCAGGGGAGAAGGGAGAACAAGAAATAGAACGGGGCCCCCGGTAAAAAACTTGGGATCAAAGACTTCAGCCTCTCCCCATGTATATGTGTGTATCAACTGATTCTTTTATTTTTTATGCTATGAGTCATTGTACTTTCGAAGGAAAAAAGACGATTAGATAAGAGGGTAAAAACAAGTTTTGACATGTCTTCTGGGATCAATTCCAATTTGTTTGTAAGTTGAATTTTCTCTCTTATTTGAAACTGAATTTTAATTAGGAGAAGTTTGGATGAAGGATTTTACGCCATTCTTTCTACTACAAAATTTTTGCTGAATTACGAGTTAAATGACCTTGAATTAAAATCTAGACTACAATAATTTAGTGAGACGACTGTTGCGCTTTCACCGAATATTGTAAACCAACTTAAAAGACTATTCTTATTTTAAAAGGAATACATTAATGCAATCATGGAAGTAAGAAAGAGATAGAAGGTTGATTACACACGAATCGCTCTGTCGGATAAATTTTACGCGTCAAGCTGTTGAAAGTTTTGAAACATTTGGAAAGCACCGCGCTGTGGAATCAGGGACATACGTTGAAATTCTTTTCGTTGGTGCACACGATTCATAGGAGAGGGGGGACAAGTTTAGAAATAAATCAGAATTCCACAGTTCTACGGTGGAATTTACTGGAATATTTGTAAAAATCTCGGTGAAGATTTAATACCAGTCCCTTCACTCCCAATTTGTGTGCGGGCGGTTGAATTCTGGGGAGTTACTGGATTTTTCAAGTTCCATCTGTTTTGAAAATAAGATTTTCTAGTGTTATGCCTGCTATTATTGTACTCGTCAACAAAAAAAACATTTCGCGATTCTTAAATCAACCGCGATAATTCAAAAGACGTCGCATAATTTGAATTTTTCTTTAGTTGATGGAAGACTTGGAGCCCATCAACGAAAATTACGTACGTTTGATCGGCTTGTCAAGGCACGTCTGTGGGGTTCTGTGTTTCCATAAGGGGGCCAACTTATGGAAAGGGCAAATAATAGACGATTCACCGGATTGCTTAAGAATTGTAGCAAATAGTATCAATATCATACCTTTGGGTGGTGAGGTGCTTACGCCAACGTCTATTAAGGAAGTTTTACGATTTTTTTTTGGAGGGATGGGGGACTAAAAATTTAAGAATGCAGTATGTGGACTAAAAGAAAAGTATGATAAATTATATGAAACCATAAAATCCTTTTTTTTTCGTGGGGAGGGGACACCAGTTCACAGGAACTTTATTTGCTTACCCGTGGGGAGAATTTGATATCTTTGGGTTTCTCTTTCCCTGGATTAAAATACTTCACGTTAAACCTAATCCTCTTTTACTCGTCAATAGAAAACATTCGTCAATTATGCATTAGCTGTGATAACTCAAAGGTGTTATTTCTTTCTTTCTGTTGGCTTTGTGATATTTGTAGCACACCCGAATAGATTCAGCACCGCCGTCAGTCGGTTAAGGAACGTAAATGGGATTTGGTTTCAGGTGTGGAGAGATGCACAAATTTTAACAGAGTCTCAAAAATTGAAGAGTAATATGAGAAATAAAAAAATCGTAAAAGTCTCAGGATTTGAAGAGAATGTGGCCCCTAAGGCCTTCCCCTCCCTGCGTATGTGCCTAGATTTGCCTAATATCTTTTTTTCTATATATTTGATTGTAAAAATACTTGTAGTCTAAGTTTCTGGTCATTACCTTACGGGTTGTATGAAAATCTGATTTTCTTCTTTTTTTTTGAAGCCTTCAAGTCTTTCTTTGTCTGAAGAAATAGTCACTAACAACCGTAGGAAACCCTCCAACATATTTGTCAGTTTTCCGCTCTCCAATAAAATTTGATGTTGTGCAACGAATAGCTTTTGAGTTATCGTAACCGACATGAATAATCAGGCTCTTTTGGAATTGATCGTTTTATAGGATTAATTAAAAAAAAATTGGTACTTGGGCATTATATGAGCATTTGTAAAAGTCAAGTTTGGTTAATGCTAATAAAATAAATAGGATGAATATATAACAGTTAATAAACAAATTTAGGCTGTATATTTAAATATTAGGGGTGGGAGGTAGAGGGGGGGGGGGTAAATCATTGCATATATTACAGTAAATACGTAACCTAACTTAACCTAACCTAACCTAGGTACCTCCCCCCCTAAACCCCATAAACAACAGTTTAAATATCGTATACGCAATAAAAACCACGCTATGAATGCCATTACTCTGAAGCAGTCTATTGAATTAACCCGTCAAAAACTGGTTTTTCATGGCTGGTTTCCTCGTAGGTGCCCATATAATGCCCAAGTACCAAAAAACTTTCCACAAAATAAGTTTTCCAAAAAAAAAAATTAAGAACTCCATTAAACTAAAAATGAAACAAAAATAGAATCAAAGAATCTACCAAGCATACAACTACCACAAATCAGTATACAACTACCGCAAAAAAAAAAACAGAAGAATTATCCGTTAATCAGAATCCAGTGCAAAGTCTGTGTCATTTACTAGGTTTGGCGAGACCCCAAACCATCTCACAGCACCGGAACAACTCCAATCTTTTATACTCAAATAAAGCCTGACGAGGATAAGCCTATCCTCGTCAGGAATGCAGTTGATGGGAGACATGCAATATCTCTGGAATGCAATAGGCTATTTTGTTCAAATTCTTGGTGAAAGTTGTTGGGGATCTAAAACAAAATTAAAAGGACTATTTGCATGAAAGTTGTCAAATCGGATATAAGTTGTCAAAACGGATATAGCTGCAGTTCTAGCTTTCTTCCCTAATACACCTTCAGCAACTTCACAAATTATTTTTCTAAAATTATTCCAACCATCTTCCACATTATCAAATTTTAAACTCTCAAGTTTAGTATTCAACTGTTACTGTAAAGTTTCTCTCAAATTATCATCCTGGAGTCTACTAACATCATAACTTCCCGGGAGGTAATTACCCTTACGATATTTCAGCTTTAAATAAACCCTTGACACTACTAGATGGTGATCTTTACTTTTAACATCAATAACAGCACTCCTATATACCCTAGTATCTTGTATTGATCCTGCCAGTCTTTGGTTTACTATAACATAATCAATAATGTTTGCTGTCTTACCATTACGTAAATACCATGTTAGCTTCCAAACACCATATTGGTTATAACTAGATTGTTATACCTACAAAATTGCAAAAGTCTGTATCCATTACTGTTTTCTTTTCCTACACCAAATTTACCTAAGCTGGGATACCATCTATCCTTATTTCTACCAACCTGGGCGTTAAAATCTCCCATCAATAACATCATATTTCTACCTGGGACCGTGTCTATTTGCTCCTGTAACTGTAAGTAAAATTCATCTGAGTCACTAGTATCTCCATCAGTCGGTTCTACAGGGGCGTATACTACTATAACTGATACCTTGAACTTTCTAGTCATAAAATGAGAAATTAGTATTCTATTATTAATACCTTCCCAGCCTAAACGAGACTTAGCAGCTTCCTTATTCATCATGAGCCCTACTCCCTGTCTATGTAACCCATCCTTCCTGCCTGAGTAAACAAATTCTACATCACCTAATTTCATGCTTCCTACCCCTGGGATATGAGTTTCTGAAACTCATAATAAATCCAGTTCGAATTGTCTGAATTCGTCAGTCAAAATGTCGATACGATAGTCATTTTTTAATGTCGTAACATTCCAAGTTCCAATTTTCATGTTCTTTAAATCATTGAAATTTTTTTCGCCTCAGGAAAAGCAATGATCCCGGATACCAGTGCAGGACGGGGATCACAATATATGACTGAGTGACATATTTAGCCTACTACTTATAAATATGTGTAACACACTGACTAGGCCTATATAAGCTATATACAGAAATATATAACTCAGTGACATATTTAGCCTACTGCTTATAAATATGTGTAACTCAATGACTAGGCATATAAGTTATATACATAAATATATAACTCAGTGACATATTTAACCTACTACTTATAAATATGTGTAACTCACTGACTAGGCCTATCTAAGTTATATACAGAAATATATAACTGAGTGACATATTTAGCCTACTACTTAAAATATGAGCAACACACTGAATAGTCCTATATAAGCTATATACACGAATATATAACTGAGTGACATATTTAGCCTACTGCTTATACATATGTGTAACTCACTGACTAGGCACATAAGTTATATACAGAAATATATAACTCAGTGACATATTTAACCTACTACTTATAAATATATCTAACTCACTGACTAGGCCTGTCTAAGTTATAGACATAAATATATAACTGAGTGACCTTTTTATCCTACTACTTATAAATATGTTTAACTCACTGACTATTCTTATATAAGTTATATACATAAATATATATCTGAGTGACTTGTTTAGCCTACTGATTATAAATATGTGTAACTCAATGACAAGGCTTATAAGTTATATACAGAAATATATAAATCAGTGACATATTTAACCTACTACTTATAAATATGTGTAACTCACTATATATATATATATATATATATATATATATATATATATATATATATATATATATATATATATATATATATATATATATATATATATATATATATATATATATATATATATATATATATATATATATATATATATATATATATATATATATATATATACATACATAGATACACATATATACACACACACACATACATATACATATACACATATACATACATACGAGACACTTGATGTACTTCAAATTTCTTGGAAGATTAAACTGGCATGGCTGCTTATCTAGCTAGCTCTATCTAACTAGCATCAAATTTCAGCCAATTTCAGAAACATGTATCAGCTGATGACAGTAACCAGATTTAAGTGTTTACTGAATTTTTAAACCGGTGAATTTCATGATTTTATGTACTAGTTTCAATCAGAACTTACCCAAGAATACCTTGGATGTTGAGTCTTAACTAAGTCCAAACTAGACCAATTCATGTTTGGCGAGATCTAGTTTTGAATTTACATTAGCTGAATTTAAATGTTAATAAAACACTATACAGAATTTGAACCATCATATTTGTTTATCTATATTATATATCGAAACGATTTTGATGCGTAAAACAAAACTCAATGAGCCCCGTATATTTGAAATCAGCATTAGATACCCACTCCCTTGATACACTAATTTCTATCAAAATTCCTTTTTAAAGAGTTTTGGTTACAGCCGGCCCGAGTCACTCCCCGCCTACAGTTCGTTACAGCAAACTGTTTGATTCCACGCCGTATATTCTACATGTATTTTGGAATATAGGGTAGAATGTTATAGAGTCCCTTCTTTTTTCCATTTTTTTTCTCAATTTTCAATTCCCCTTGGTTAATCAATTTTACATACGGGGAGAATTTTTTTCAGTGGGTAAAAATCGAGGGTGAATTTTCTGAGGGAAAATTTTCCATGGAGAATACGCCGGACCCCAATTTTGACAGATATAATCCTAATTCGTAATTCATTTTCCTAATGAAAAATTTCTTATTAAATTTGATAAAAGAGTTTTAACTTTTATCCATTTTTAAAGTTACTAGCGAAAATGAAAAAAAGTTACCGACAGTTCAAAACTTTTAATAGCTGGAAAAATAAGTTAAATCCTAGATCTCATTTTCGTTCTTAAGTTTAATTGGTAAATATTAGAAGGGGAGAGTTGGAGCATTGCCGAAAAGAAAATAAGTTGAAAATTAAGTAGTTTTGACTGGCACTAAAGAAAATTCAAGCACAAAATTTCGTATAGTATGATAGACTTTTATAAGCATTCTTCACTAAAATAACAAAATTTTCATATTTTGTACAAAGGAAATTTCTACATAGTTTCATAACCTATGTAATTATATCATAGGCCGACACAGAAGAATTGGCTTAGGAAAGATTTTATAGTGTTCCCCCAAGCTTTATCACATAGAGCGACTGATAGTAGAAATTTGTAAGAGGGCTTATTCAATCACAAATCCTTAGTTCAATTGCTCTATTGAGTGACAAAACTTATCGGAAGGTATCTGACTAATTTTGCACCACTCTTAGTATTGGAAACAAATTTTGAAATTGTATTCTAGTCATTTCAGTCAAAAATCTCACAAAAAAGTGCCTTTGGGAGAGTCCACGAAGCCCTAAAGAACATGACTCAAAATACTGTTAATAGCTCATTTTAAGACAGAAGCTTAATAGATACATTTTAGTAGAACGATGGACAAGTTAAACCTTTTTGAAATCACAGCCCACTCCTCCTGTGGCACTGGATAAAAATTTCGAAATGATATTCTATTCACATCGGTCAAAAATACTGAGGTTTGGAATGCCAAAATATAAATCCAGCTAGTAGCCTACTTATTTTACAAGTGTGTGTGTGTCCTCCCCTCACCGAAGTTAACATTCAATACACATATATATATACACACACACACACATATATATATATATATATATATATATATATATATATATATATATATATATATATATATATATATATATATATATATATATATATATATATATATATATATATATATATATATATATATATATATATATATATATATATATATATATATATATATATATATATATATATATATATATATATATATATATATATATATATATATATATATATATATATATATATATATATATATATATATATATATATAAATACATACATATATATATACATACATATATATATATATATATATATATATATATATATATATATATATATATATATATATATATATATATATATATATATATATATATATATATATATATATATATACATACATATACATACATACATATATACAGAGCCAATCATAAAAAGGTGTTTAAGGCATCATTTAAATTATATCTTTTATATCAATGTGTTTTTATAAGTTTGACTTAGTAATGCTATTATTTCGTGTCATATAACATCCAAAAATTACATTTTGGGTGCCATACATACACATACACATGCACATACAAATGCACATGCACATGCACATGCACATGCACATGCACATGCACATGCACATACACATGCACATACACTTCAATATTATACTTTTTATTCACATTTGATGTCATCTTTAAGTGGCTTCAAGCTCGTTTTTGAAATTTGTGAAAATGTTTTTCATCAGTCTTCATTTACTATTCTGTCGAATCAGAATAATAGTAATTATTTCTGAATCAATGTCCATCGGGCAATGTCCATATTATTTGAAGAAGTATTCAGACGATACGAGGATATAGCTCATTCCTCGGGTGTTTTTTAATTACTACTACTACTACTAACAACTTCCCGCAGCAACAAGAAACCTGAGGCCAACACAGCTACGCACACTCTTCCTTCATCCCAATCTATTCAAAGCCTTCCTCTTTACACCCTCCTAGGAAGTTCTCATTTCCTTTAAATCTTTCTTTATGAAATCCTCCCACCCCTGACGATGACGACCTACTTTCAGTTTAGCCCTAGACGGTTTGCCGAAAAGGACATTCTTCGGCTATTTGTCATCCTTCATTCGCACAACGTGTCCTAGCCATCTCAACCTTTCTCTCATCAAAACCCTAGAAAGTGGGATTGAACCACATTTTCCATACAACCTACTGTTTGAAATATGGTCAGTCGGCCGTAAACCCAGAACAATCCCTAGGCAATTTCTCTGGGAAATATCTAGCAAATATTCATCGCTTTTCGGAGCGCCCATGCTTCAGAGCCATGTTTGACCGCTGTTATCACCGTAGCTTCCAATATTCTAATCTTGGTTTGCAGACTTATCTTCCTATTCTTCCAAACTTTTTTTAACTGTGAAAAAACACCCTGAGCCTTGGCTATTTTACTTTTAACATCTTCACTGCTCCCACCGTCTTTACTAATAATACTACTAAGGTAGATGAAGCTTCCCACCTGATCAATCTTTTCGTTACCCAACGTCACCTTTTCATTTTCACTTATTCCTAGCCTTAGTGACTTACTCTTCTTAATATTCATTTTCAAACCTATTCTAGCACCCTGAACTCGCAAAACACATTCCATTTCCATTTTTTTTCCATTTTTTTAGCCAAGCCTTGACCTCCCTATTTGAAAGATATGAATTAGAATCATGGGAACGTATTTTCATTTTATTTTGTAGTGTATATTTTATCAGTACAAATTTATATTTATATAGTAAATAGGCTATTTATGTAGTAAAATATTATATTTAATTTTTTGACCTTAACTTAATTTCAGTTTGATTTGACTTAATTTGACTTTAATTTAAGTTGACATAAATCAAACTAGGACAAGATAGTTCTACTCCTTTTCCCTTTCGCTAGTAAATTATAAATTTTAGCTAAGGGGTGAGCTGTTGGCCTCGAAAATTTTTTGAACTTTCAAGAAATAGATTTTTGCACTTATATTTTATCAGTAAAAATTTATATTTATATAGTAAATAATTATGTAGTAAAATATTATATTTAATTTTTTTACTTTAACTTAATTTCAGTTTAATTTGGTTTGACGTTTTTTTACTTTAATTTAAGTTTAAATAAATTAAACTAGGACATAATAGTTCTAATCATTTTCACTGTAGTTAGTAAATAATAAATTAATATTTATTTTGAGATATTGTGAGCGAGTGAGTGTTTTCGAGTTTTGTTTTTGTGTCTCTTTCTTTCTAAATATCAATCAAAAAACTCTCAATCTCGCACATCTCCCTAAATTGCGCAAAATCTCTCTCAATCTTAGAGTCTTATATTAGAGCTTAGTTTTATAGCTTTAAGTTTTTGTAGCTTTAAGTCTTATATCTTATATTCTTATAGCTTAGATTCTTTATTATATGATTCTTATAGCTTAGAGTTTTATATTTTAGAGTCTTATATCTTAGTCGTATAGATTAGAGTCTTATAGATTAGAGAAGTATAGCTTAGAGTCTTATATATTAGAGTCTTATAGCTTAGAGTCTTATAGCTTAGAGTCTTATATCTTAGAGTCTTACAAAATTAAAACATCACCCGGTGGGACTAGAATTACGCAAATTCTAAGGTGAGACATGGCCAAAAATTGGTTGGGGACAAGTGGATTTTATTGAAAATTAGACGTTTGACCGGTATTTTTCACTATTCCTTATTTTTAACTCACAACAGTAAAAAAAATGAAAGGATTGTGCTATGAAAATGGGGGGGGGGGAGGCTAAATGGGTATTAAAGTTGCTTAAATTTATACAATATCTGAAAAAGAGGTCCTACTCACACTTAATTTAATGTGCATCACTAAGGGCAGTGAGTTAGGGTAGAAAATAGGCCCTAGTCCAAAAAAAAACGATATCTTGAGATAAAGGTTTAAAAATATTAAATTTAGAAATATTCTCATTTAAATCTTATTAGGGTGGTTAGTACTTCTTTCCCTCAGGGACATTTCTTGGTGGTTCATAGTTTTTTAAAAGACTTTTTAAAAAACCAAGAGAATTGAGATGGGTCAAAAATAAATGGCAACAGTGAATATTTTCAAAAACAATTCTCTAAAATAATTAAAAAAAAAATCATTAACTAAAGTTCCAACATAAACTGCATTATCCAATCAATATTGTCACTAATTTTTTAGTAAAGTGCAAGTTAAAAAAAAAAAAAATTAAGGAAAGTGCACATTATATTATGGCCTTGGTGAGGTATAGGGGTTTTGAGCCCAACTTATGTTAATATCTGCTCGTTGTCAGTTTGACTCGGTTATTTATTGTAATTTCTGTTCGTTTTGAGTTTCATTTATTTATTGATGCTGATTTGTGGTAGCTTCACGCTTGGTAGATTATTTTATTTTATTTTTGCTCATTTATTGTTTAATGGAGTTCTTTACTTTTCTTTGGAAAACTTTTTTTGTGGAAAAAGTTTTTTTTAATTAATTAAAAGAAAAGTAAATGAATATGTAACATGAAAAACTTGCGAAAACACTTTGTTTCAACAACTTAATCAAATGTTAAGATTGATGTTGTACACAATCAAAATATACAATGTGTATGGTGGGTCCCAAGGGGCCATATCAGTAATATCTAAGGACCAACTGATGATATTAAATTGAAACTTTGATGGAAGGATTGTTATGTTGAAAAGTCATCGGAGGTCAACCAGCCCCCCCTTCCCTTGTTTGGTCGACCTACTCCTCAACCCCGCACAGATCTTTGAGATACGATTTTGTTCAAACTATCCAAAAGATCTAATAACAACACTTCCAGCGATATTGTTCCCCCCAGCCACTGGGCAAGGACAGTAAATTCTTCAATTGGCATATTATTTACCGGCCAGATTGATCAGGGTAAATCAATAGACTCTTTTAGTCTAGGTGTGTCAGAACATGATCAGTGTCTTTTTTAAGTTGAAACTCAGCGATACAAAGCATTTATAAAAGCACCAAAATGTGCTTTTATAAAAATGTTAGTATTAAAATTGGCTTTTTTCAAAATTAACATATGTCTCAGTCAGAGAATGTAATAGTTGTGTAAGACCTATAAAACTGAGATTTGTAAATAGTAACTGAGTAACACCAGAGTATCTGAGGAAAAAAAAAACTGTAAATTACTTTAATTATTCATTTGCGAAATATTCTTTTTGTTAGCTATTACTGAATCAAATCGTTTTTGTCTAGCAGGTAAAATAGTTCCCTGGTGATTATTTAAAATTTATGATTATTTAAAATCTAAGAAATGGTGATTATTTAAAATCTAAGTTTATTAATGTTTAGGATTTTCTAAGAAAAAATATTATTTCTAAGAGACATTGTGAGGAAGTATTTGGTATTTCGAGAGTAGTTTTTTACGAGTAGGTAGTTTTATTTCGTGAGGTATAAAATAACAATTATGTATTAATTGTTTGAGCGACAGAGGGCGGCAGAAGTTTATATTTTTTTTGTTATTTTTAATAAAATAACTCTCTACGCGTTTTTACTGAACACTTCGTAAAACAGAAAAGTTTTACTCAAAACTTTTCTACCACTTTTTTTCTACCAAAGATACATTTGGTAGAATTGTACAATAAAAGATACATTTGGTGAAAAAATGTTTTCTGTCAGAAGTAGCAAGTTTTGCTTAACACTAACAAACATTCTCATTAAAGTAACGACATTTTACCTTAATACTAACATGCTTTGCTTAACACTAACAAACCTTCTCATCAAAGTAAATTTTTCATATATTCTCATCAAAGAAAATTGTGCGAGAAAGAATTTGAAAGGGTAGAAAAATTGCTACTTCTGACAGAGTAACTGAGGAAAAATAAAAAAAACTGTAAATTACTTTAATTATTCAGTTGCGAAATAATCCTTTTTCGTAAATTTTAAACGTAACATTTTTTGATTGTGATAACAACTTTTCTGTCAGAAGTATAAATTTTTGCTTAACATTACCGAATATTCTCATCAAAGTAATGATATTTTACTATAATACTAACATACTTTTACTGAACAGTTCGTAAAACAGAAAAGTTTTACTCAAAACTTCTGACAGAAAAGTTATCACAATAAAAAAATGTTAATTCTACGAAAAAATTTGGTATCTGTGATAGCAAACTTGCTAGTTCGAACAGAAAACATACAAATTTTGAAAAAATGTACAATCGGCGCAAACTAATTCACGTATGCAAAAGATGCTAATATAGAGTTACTTCAGTGAGGACACCAGAGTAACTGAGGAAAAATAAAAAAAACTGTAAATTACTTTAATTATTCAGTTGTGAAATAATCATTTTTAGTAACTTTTAAACTTAACTTTTTTTGATTGTGATAACAAATATTCTGTCAGAAGTAGCAATTTTTGCTTAACATTAACGAACATTCTCATCAAAGTAATGATATTTTACCTTAATACTAACATACTTTCTAACATACACACTTCTAACATACACAATTAAAATAATCATCTTAGAAATAATATTTTTAGTCAGTGATAACACTTTTTGTGATAACACGTTTTTTAACACTTTCAGTGATAATGAAATTGTACCTTAATAATACCGTTCCTTTACTGAACACACACACAAAGTTTTTTTAGAAGTAATGTTTTTCGTCAGTGATAATAATTTTTCCGTTAGAGCATCAAAGGTTCCTGCCATATATACCAAATTTATTCTTCGAAGTAGCATTTTTGATTCTGATAACATTTTGTATTTGTTCAACACTTATAAAATATATCCTAAAGGTGTCGACGAACAGTAGTAACGGGTGTAATACAATGATTACACGGAATCCATTAATAAATTATGTTGTATTTTGTAATTATATTAAATTCTATAAAAAAGTCATCTTCACTAAAAAATAGATCTTTGTAAGAAATGACCCGGCAACTAAGATAAACATGAACGTTTATAATAAGATAATAAAATGAAAATCAAAGACCCGCGCAATTTGCATGCATTACCGGGGGAATAAGGTTGTAATGAGATGCAAGTATAGAACACATTAATTGTAAAATTGTTACAACTCTTACAACAAAGATTGTAAGAGTTTTATAACTCTTAGTTATGAAATTTTTTTTGGTGGTGGTTTTATTGGTTTTTAGTTTTAGTTTAACCGAATTTCAACACACATTGATTTTCTGAAAGATTAACCTATGTCTCAGTCAGACTATGTTTTACGAAAAAATTTGGTATCTTTGGTAGAAAAATTTGCTAGTTCGAACAGAAAAAGTGTTATCATTGATGAAAAATATTATTTCTAAGAGAAATTTGTGTGTGTTCAGTAAAAGTATGTTAGTATTAAGTTAAAATATAGTTACTTTGATGAGAATGTTTGTTAGTGTTTATAAAAACTTGCTACTTCTGACAGAAAAGTTGTTATTACAATCAAAAAATGTTACTTCTAAGAAAAAATTTGTATCTTCAAATTGTAAAATTGGTTTAGAAGGGCATTAAGTGAAGAACTTTACTTTTTTCACCTATATAATATACTAATCGCAACGTTTGTTATCAAGCAATACATTTCAAGCAATACATATTATTTCTATGATATTTTCTGACTATGAAAAGTCAGTATGTAAAGAAATTTACATAGCAAGAAAAATTTGCTAGTTCGTTCAGTAGTTTATGACAAACTTTAGGATTTGTCGTATGTGTTTATAATGTCACTTGAACATTTTGAAGATGATTTACATTTCAGATTTGATTTATTTCACTGAAATCTAAGAGCTGTAATATTTGTGTGTGTGTCCTTTATTATTGTTACTCATTTTAGGACAAAATGGACTACTTTTATTATGGTTTGAGGAAGTGCCAGTATGTTATGAAACAATGGATTATGTTTAGTCTGGTTGTATAAGTTATATTGTACATTCATAAAAGTTTTTTATTTTTTTTAAACATAAGACCTATAATTTTTTGATATTAAAATAAATTAACAATTAAAGAAACTTTTGTAATCGTTTTATAAAGATTAATTAATACATAAATATTAGTAGCCAAGTATTTAAAAAATAAACCCCAGATATACAACCGATAAACTAGAATCCTACAGATTTTTAGATTCGATCAACACAATAAATAAAATAACAACATTGTGTTTTTATGAAAATGTGAGTATTAAAATTGGCTTTTTTCAAAATTAACCTATGTCTCAGTCAGAGAATATAATATGTGTTTAATAAATATAAAAATGATATTTTTAAATAGTAACATATTAACAACATATTCACTGAGGAAAAAAAAAACTGTAAATCAATTTAATTATTCAGTTGAGAAATATTATTTTTGTTTGATATTACTGAAGCAAATCGTTTTGGTCTAGCAGGTAAAATAGTTCCCTGGTGATTATTTAAAATTTATGATTATTTAAAATCTAAGAAATGGTGATTATTTAAAATCTAAGTTTATTAATGTTTAGGATTTTCTAAGAAATAATATTATTTCTAAGAGAAATTGTGATTTAGTTTTTTGTATATATATATGCGGGATATAATAGTAGTTTGTTTTAGTACGTGATGTATACAAAACCGTTACTGTTTTAAGGTTGTGATCTACAGCGGTAGGCAGATAGTTAGCGAGATTAAGAGTTCTTTTAAGAATAATAACTCTCTACGTGTTTTTACTGAACAGTTCGTAAAACAGAAAAGTTTTACTCAAAACTTTTCTACCACTTTTTTTCTACCAAAGATACATTTGGTAGAATTGTACAATAAAAGATACATTTGGTGAAAAAATGTTTTCTGTCAGAAGTAGCAAGTTTTGCTTAACACTAAAAAACATTCTCATTAAAGTAACTACATTTTACCTTAATACTAACATACTTTGCTTAACACTAACAAACCTTCTCATCAAAGTAAATTTTTCATATATTCTCATCAAAGAAAATTGTGCGAGAAATAATTTGAAAGGGTAGAAAAATTGCTACTTCTGACAGAGTAACTGAGGAAAAATAAAAAAAACTGTAAAATACTTTAATTATTCAGTTGCGAACTAATCCTTTTTCGTAACTTTTAAACGTAACATTTTTTGATTGTGATAACAACTTTTCTGTCAGAAGTAGCAATTTTTGCTTAACACTAACAAACATTCTCATCAAATTAATTATATTTCAACATCATAAACCCAGAATTTTACCGAACAGTTCGTAAAAAAGAAATTTTTTAATCACCATTTATTAAATACAAGTTGTTATCACAATAAAAAAATTTTAATTATACTATAAAATTTGTTATATGCGATAGCAAACTTGCTCGTTCGAACAGAAAAAATACAAATTTTGAAAAAAGTACAATCGGCGCAAACTCATCCACGTAGGGAAAAGATGCTAATATAGAGTTAATTCAGTGAGGACACCAGAGTAACTGAGGAAAAATAAAAAAAACTGTAAATTACTTTAATTATTCAGTTGCGAAATAATCCTTTTTCGTAAATTTTAAACTTAACATTTTTTGATTGTGATAACAAATTTTCTGTCAGAAGTAGCAATTTTTGCTTAACACTAACAAAGATTCTCATCAAATTAATTATATTTTAAATTAATACTAACATACTTTTTAACATACACATTTCTAACATACACAATTAAAATAATCATCTTAGAAATAATATTTTTCGTCAGTGATAACACTTTTTGTGATAACACGTTTTTTAACACTTTCAGTGATAACAACATTTCACCTTAATACTAACATACTTTTACTGAACACATACACAAATTTTTTTGAGAAATAATATTTTTCATCAGTGATAACACTTTTTCGGTTCAAACGAGTAAGTTTCTTACCAAATATACCAAATTTTTTCTTAGAAGTAACATTTTTTGATTGTGATAACATTTTGTATTTGTTCAACACTTATAAAATATATCCTAAAGGTGTCGACTAAAAGTACTAAAAGTTGTCATAAAATGCTTAAAAATAATCAAGTTTGTAATTAGGTGGATGGTTGGTAATGAGATGCAAGTATATAGTAACTGAGTAACACCAGAGTAACTGAGTAAAAATAAAAAAAAACTGTAAATTACTTTAATTATTCAGTTGCGAAATAATCGTTTTGTTAGCTATTACTGAAGCAAATCGTTTTGGTCTAGCAGGTAAAATAGTCCCCTGGTGAATTTCTGACAGAAATTTTTCTAATATTAAACTTTTATAAATGCTTTTATAAATGCTTTTTATCACCTATAAAACACTTACTGATTCTTTATACCGCTGGTAAACGCTTTTGATGCTTTTATAAATGCTTTTTTCACCTACAAGACTCTTACTGATGCTTTATACCACTTGTACACGCTTTTTGGGCTTTTATAAATGCTTTTATAAATGACTACATTAGCATCTTTTCCCTACGTGGATTTGTTTGCGCCGATTGTACATTTTTGTTTTTTTTTTTGGGGGTGTTTTTTTTGGTGGTCTCATCAAAGTAATGATATTACTTTGATATTTATTGTAAAATAGTGATACAAAAAATGTTACTTCTACGAAATAATTTGGTATCTTTGATAGCAAACTTGCTAGTTCGAACAGAAAACATACAAATTTTGAAAAAAGTCTTTTGAAAAGTATTTCTTTGTGTTGAGGTATCCAAAAAGCTGTAAAGTAAAGTTTTTCCACTGCCAATGCAACAGAGCTCAGAACTTGTTGTTTTTTGACTATGAATGTTAGTGTTAAGCAAAAAATGCTACTTCTGACAGAAAAGTTGTTATCACAATCAAAAAATGTTACTTCTAAGAAAAAATTACTAGTTGTAACAGAAAAAGTGTTATTACTGACGAAAAATATTATTTCTAATAATAAATACTTTTCTGTTTTTTCATTTTGGATTTTTTTCTGGTAGAAACTAGCAAGTTTTCTACCAAAGATACCAAATTTTTTTTTTAATGCCTTGTTAATAGTTGTTCTTTTTGTTGTTTGTATTCATATTGTCTCATATTATTGTGGTGGTTAAATGGTTGACTACTTCAACTTGTAAAATTGGTTTAGAAGGGGCATTACATTAAGAACTTGTTTTCTACCCACTTGTCTTGTTGTTTGATGAGAATATTTGAAATTACATTAAGATAAGTTCAACACATATCATTATCACATCGGCTATTCTCCACGTCCGAAAACAACAAGTTATGAGCTCTGTTGCATTGGCAGTGGAAAAACTAAGAGCCAATGGCAACAACATTAAACTTCTTGTTCCCCATACGATGACAACACTACTGAAATATTCCAACTCTTACATTTCAATGAAATAAATCCTAAATAAACTTTTACCAAGTTTTGCTGTCAGAAGTTTTGAGTCAAAATTTTCTGTTTTACGAACTGTTCAGTAAAAGTATGTTAGTATTAAGTTAAAATATCATTACTTTGAAATGTAAGAGTTGGTTTTGTTAACGAAGTAACGAATGTTTGTTAGTGTTAAGCAATACTTGCTACTTCTGACAAAAAAGTTGTTATCACAATCAAAAATTGTTACTTCTATGAACATACTTGATATCTTTGACAGAAAACTTAGAAATAATATTTTTCATCAATGATAACACTTTTTCTGTTCGAACTAGCAAATTACAATCACTTTAAAAGTTATTACAATCACTTTAAAAGTTGTTATTACAACTTTACTTTACAGCTTTTTGGATACCTCAACACCAAGAAATACTTGTCAAAAGACTTTTTTCAAAATTTGTATGTTTTCTGTTCGAACTAGCAAGTTTGCTATCGAAGATACCAAATTATTTCGTAGAAGTAAAATTTTTTGTATCACGATTGTACAAGTAATATCAAAGTAATATCATTACTTTGATGAGACCACCCAAAAAACCACCACCAAAAAAAAAACAAAAATTTACAATCGGCGCAAACTAATCCACGTAGGGAAAAGATGCTAATGTAGTGCAAATTCTTCTTTGAGGGAAGGAGGGCCGTTTTTTATAAACAGCATGGTTTAAATCTTCGATGTTAAATTCTATTGACCGTTAAATTTTCAGTTTTGATTTTTTTCGTTGTATTGTAATAGTTGGAATATTTAAGTAGTGTTTTTTCTTGATTTGCCTTGTCACTGTTACATTCTAATAATGTTTCCAAGCTCATTTTGGATTTTTTTTCGTTGAAATGTAATAGTTGGAATATTTCAGTAGTGTTTTACATGTCACTGCTACATTCTGTAGATGTTGTAATTTATCACCTATAACCACAAACACTTAACACTAGCAACACAATAGCAACATTTTGAAATAGAGATTCAAATTGCTTTTTGTTTTGTGAAAACATCTACAGAATGTAGCAGTGACATGGTAAACCACGACGATGACAACACTACTGGAATATTCCAACTCTTACATTTCAATGAAATAAATCCTAAATAAACTTTGAAACATCTACAGACTGTAGATGTTTCAAAGTACATCTTATGATATTTTACCTTAATACTATTTTAATGATAGTATAAAAAAAAATCTAAAATGAGCTTGGAAACATTATTAGAATGTAACAGTGACAAGGTAAATCACGACAAAACACTACTGAAATATTCCAACTCTTACACTTCAACGAAAAATATAAAGGAGGGAGTGTCTTTGAGGGAAGGAGGGCCGTTTTTTATCAACAGCAATGTTTACCGTGTCACAGTTACATTCTCTTGAAGTTTAAAAGTTCAAAAACAAAACACTACTGAAAAATTCCAACTCTTACAATTCAACGATACACACAGAAACTTTCTATAAATTTCAAATTACTTTTTGTTTTGTGTTAGAACATTTTTTCTTCAATCTTTATAGTTTAATAGAGATTTAATCAGAGATTCGAATTACTTTTTTAAATAGAGATTCAAATTACTTTTTGTTTTGTGAAAAACATCTACAGAATGTAGCAGTGACATGTTAAACCACGACGATGACAACACTACTGAAATATTCCAACTCTTACATTTCAATGAAATAAATCCTAAATAAACTTTGAAACATCTACAGAATGTAGATGTTTCAAAGTACATCTTATGATATTTTACCTTAATACTATTTTAATGATAGTATAAAAAAAAATCCAAAATGAGCTTGGAAACATTATTAGAATGTAACCGTGACAAGGTAAATCACGACAAAACACTACTGAAATATTCCAACTCTTACACTTCAACGAAAAATATAAAGGAGGGAGTGTCTTTGAGGGAAGGAGGGCCGTGTTTTATCAACAGCCTGGTTTTCCGTGTCGCTGTTACATTATCTTGTCGTTTCAAAGTTAATTTTGGATTTTTTTTTTATAATGTGAGAGTTGAATTTTTTCTTAGAACTAGCTTTTTTTATTGTGATAACAACTTTTCTGTCAGAAGTAGCAAGTTTTGCTTAACACTAACAAACCTTCTCATCAAAGTAACGACATTTTACCTTAATACTAACATACTTTTACTGAACACACACAAATTTCTCTTAGAAATAATATTTTTCGTCTTGACATTATAGTCTTGTATATTTCAAAATGTATATTTGCTAGGACGAAAACATTTCCATGAAATGTACTTTAGACATTTGGTTCAAGTCCTCAATCATATTATCTCAATCATATATCTAGAAAAAAACCTAAAAATTATAATAAAAACAATGAAATGTAAGAGTTGGAATATTTAAGAATAGTGTTTCGTCGTGGTTTACCATGTCACTGCTACAGTTTGTAGATGTTGTTCACAAAACAAAAGTAATTTGAATCTCTATTTCAAAAAGTAATTTGAATCTCTGATTCAATCTCTATTAAACTATAGAGATTGAAGAACAAATGTTCTAACACAAAACAAAAAGTAATTTGAAACATTCTGTAGATGTTTCAAAGTTTATTTAGGATTTATTTCATTGAAATGTAAGAGTTGGAATATTTAAGTATTGTTGTCATCGTTGTGGTTTACCATGTCACTGCTACATTCTGTAGATGTTTTTCACAAAACAAAAAGCAATTTGAATCTCTATTTCAAAAAGTAATTTGAATGTTGTCGTTGTAAAAGTTATTTCTTTTGAAAAGTATTTCTTCAATCTCTATAGTAATAAACGTAGAGATTGCTATGTTTCTTGACAGATTTATTGTCTTTTACAGTGCGAGTGTCTTTGTTTTTTAGCAAATGAAAAGGACTGATTTCAGAAGTATAGATGCAATATAGCATCTATATTAGCATCTACCAAATTATTTATATATTAGCATCTACCAAATCACAGATACCAAATTATTTCGTAGAAGTAACATTTTTTTATTGTGATAACACCTTTTATGTCCGAAATTTTGTTTTAAAAATTTCTGTTTTTACTTAATTTTCATTTAAATTTGGTTATTATTAGTTAAAAATAAAATTAAATTTATTAGAATATTCGTTTAAGTAAATAAAAAATTTCTAATACTGAAATAAAAGTTTTTATCACAATAAAAAAATGTTACTTCTACGAAAATAATTCAATCAACGACGAAAAAAATTTTCAGTAGTGTTGTCGTGATTTACCTTGTCACTGTTACATTCTAATAATGTTTCCAAGCTCATTTTGGATTTTTTTTTTCGTTGAAGTGTAAGAGTTGGATTATTTCAGTAGTTCTTTTATAAATGCTTAGTATAACCAATAAAACTCCTATTGAATTATTTCAGTAGTATAGATGCAATATAGCATATATATTAGCATCTACCAAATTATCAGATACCAAATTATTTATATATTAGCATCTACCAAATCACAGATACCTTCAGTAAAAAGAACTGTTCAGTAAAAGACAAAATTATTTATATATTAGCATCTACCAAATCACAGATACCTTCAGTAAAAAGAACTGTACAGTAAAAGTATGTTAGTATTAAGGTTGATTGAATTCATCATCACTGCTATATTCGAACATAATACCTAATTTCCAGAACTTAAAACTACGTCGAATAAAAAGAAATAAAAGTTATTTCTTTTGAAAAGTATTTCTTCAATCTCTAGAGTAATACACGGAGAGAGTGATATGTTTCTTGACAGATTTATTTTCTTTTAAATTGCGCGTGTCTTTGTTTTTTAGCAAATGAAAAGGACTTATCTCAGTAGTATAGATGCAATATAGCATCTATATTAGCATCTACCAAATTATTTATATATTAGCATCTACCAAATCACAGATACCAAATTATTTCGTAAAAGTAACATTTTTTTATTGTGATAACAACTTTTCTGTCAGAAGTTTTGTTTTAAAATTTTCTTTTTTTATTAATGTTCAGTAAATTTAATGTTGTATTAGGTAAAAATATAATTACTTTATTTTTACTATGCGTTAATTTTAATAAAAAATTTCTAATTCTTAAATGAATTCTGTTTTAACACAAAAAAAGTTTCAATTTTAAAAGTTAGTAAAACAGAAAAGTTTTACTCAAAATTTATGAAAGAAAAGTTGTTATCACAATAAAAAAATTTAACTTCTACGAAAATAATTCAATCAACGACGAAAAAAATTTTACGTAGTGTTTTGTCGTGATTTACCTTGTCACTGTTACATTCTAATAATGTTTCCAAGCTCATTTTGGATTTTTTTTTCGTTGAAATGTAAGTTGGAATATTTAAGTAGTTATTTTATAACTGCTTTTTATAACATATAAGACACTTTTTGACTTATTTCAGTAGTATATATGAAATATATCATCTATATTAGCATCTACCAAATTATCAGATACAAAATTATTTCTATATTGTCATCTAAAAAATCACAGATAACTTCAGTAAAAAGAACTGTTCAGTAAAATACCAAATTATTTATATATTAGCATCTACAAAATCACAGATACCTTCAGTAAAAAGAACTGTTCAGTAATAGTAAGTTAGTATTAAGTAAAAATATCATTACTTTAATGAGAATATTTGTTAGTGTTAAGAAAAAATTGCTAATTCTGACAGAAAATTTGTTATCACAATAAAAAAATATCACGTTTAAAAGTTCGTAAAACAGAAAAGATTTACTCAAAACTTCTGAAAGAAAAGTTGTTATCACAATAAAAAAATTTTACTTCTACGAAAATAATTCAATCAACGACGAAAAAAATTTTCAGTAGTGTTTTGTCGTGATTTACCTTGTCACTGTTACATTCTAATAATTAAGAACTAGAAAGACAGAAATTAGGTCTTGAACGAAATGTCTAAAAACATTTGTCTTTAGACATTTTGTGCGAGACATATTTAGACATATTGTGCTTAATTCAAAACTTCAGAAGTTTTGAGTAAAACTTTTCTGTTTTACGAAGAAGTCTTTGTTTTTTAAGAAAATGAAAATGACTTATTTCAGTAGTATAGATTAAATATATCATATATATTATCATCAACCACATTATCATATAACAAATTCTTTATATATTATCATCTAACAAATCACATAGAAATTCAGTAAAAAGAACTGTTCAGTAAAATACCAAATTATTTATATATTAGCATCTACAAAATCACAGATACCTTCAGTAAAAAGAACTGTTCATTAATAGTATGTTAGTATATGGTTAAAATATCATTACTTTGATGATACTTTGTGTTAGTGTTAAGAAAAAATTGCTAATACTGACATAAAAGTTGTTCTCACAATCAAAAATTGTTACTTCTACGAAAATAATTCAATCAACGACGAAAAAAATTTTCAGTAGTATTTTGTCGTGATTTACCTTGTCACTGTTACATTCTAATAATGAAGAACTAGAAAGACAGAAATTAGGTCGTTAACTAAATGTATTAAGACTCGTTTATTTAGACTTGTTGTTCGATAAATATTTATGAAGAATGTGCGTAATTCAAAACTTCAGAAGTTTTGAGTAAAACTTTTCTGTTTTACGAACTTTTAAACGTAACATTTTTTTATTGTGATAACAACTTTTCTGTCAGAAGTAGCAATTTTTGCTTAACACTAAGAAACATTCTCATCAAAGTAATTATATTTTACATTAATACACCAATAATTTTACTTAACATTACGTAAAACAGAAAATTTTAACACAAAATTACAGACATAAAAGGTGTTATCGCAATAAAAAAATTTTAATTTTACGAAATAATTTGGTATCTTTGATGTGGTAGATGCAAATATATAAATAAGTTGGTATCTGATAGTTTGGTAGATGCTATATTGCATCTATACTACTGAAATAAGTCCTTTTCATTTGCTAAAAAAACAAAGACACTCGCAATGTAAAAGAAAATAAATCTGTCAAGAACCATAGCAATCTCTACGTGGATTACTATAGAGATTGAAGAAATACATTTCAAAAGAAAAAACTTTTATTTCTTTTTATTCTACGTAGTTTTAAGTTCTGGAAATTAGGTCTTTCTGTTCGAATGTAGCAGTTACATGGTAAACCACAAAAATACACTACTGAAATATTCCAACTTTTACTTTCAACGAAAAAAAAATCCAAAATGAGCTCTTACACTTGTCATTTCAACGAAAAAAAATTTTCGTCGTTGATAAACAACGAAGAAAAATCGTCGTTGTAAGGTAAATCACGACAAAACACTACTGAAATATTCCAACTCTTACACTTCAACGAAAAAAATCCAAAATGAACTTTGAAACGTCAAGAGAATGTAACAGTGACAAGGTATCCCATCTACTGACTACCGCCCCCTCCCACTACTGAAAAAAAAGAACTTGTTATGAAAAATATAATAAAGCCTTTGAAATGTAGTGCTTGATATTGTTGTAACACTTGGTAGGTTAGAGCTACGAAAAAACTGGTCATTCGGCCAGACAGTTTTGGATAAACCTAAAAAAAGCTTACTTCTACGAAAAAATCGCTGACGAAAAATATTATTTCTAAGAGAAAAAAATAGATGAACGAAAAGCACGAAAAAAACTTTAGTTTTTATCTTTTATTCTTTCGTCCTATGAGGGACGTATGATTTGAGGTGTGTAATTTGCTATTTCCGACTTTAGACTATAGAGATTGAAGAAATACGTTTCAAAAGAAATAACTTTTATTTCTTTTTATTCGACGTAGTTTTAAGTTCTGTAAATTAGGTCTTTCTGTTAGAATGTAGCAGTGACATATTAAACCACAAAAAAACACTACTGAAATATTCCAACTCTTACAGTTCAACGAAAAAAAAAATCCAAAATGAGCTTGGAAACATTATTAGAATGTAACAGTGACACTGCAATTCAAGACAAAACACTACTGAAAAATTTTTTCGTCGTTGATAAACAACGACGAAAAATCGTCGTTGATTGAATTATTTTCGTAGAACTAATATTTTTTATTGTGATAACAACTTTTCTGTCAGAAGTTTTGATTATAAGTTTTCTGTTTTACGAACTTTTTTACGTAACATTTTTTTATTGTTATAACAATTTTATGTGATAAGTAGCAATTTTCGCTTAACACTAACAAACATTCTCATCAAAGTAATGATATTTAACCTTAATACTAACATACTTTTACTTAACAGTTCGTAAAACATAAAAGTTTTACTCAAAACTTCTGACAGAAAATGTACAATCGGCGCAAACTGATCCACGTAGGGAAAAATGCTAATATAGAGTTACTTCAGTGAGGACACCAGAGTAACTGAGGAAAAATAAAAAAAACTGTAAATTAATGTGGTGAAAAGGATGAATACTTCAACTTGTAAAATTGGTTTAGAAGGGGCATTACATAAAGAACTTGTTCTGTGCGAGAAGTTGCTAGTTCGAACAGAAAAAGTGTTATCACTGTCGAAAAATATTATTTCTAAGAGAAATTTGTTTGTGTTCAGTAAAAATTTAATAAAAACCAACTCAGTGTTTTATAAATTTTAAATAATCACCAGGGGACTATTTTACCTGCTAGACCAAAACGATTTGCTTCAGTAATAGCTAACAAAAGGACAGATCAAACAAAAGGACAGTTCGACATTGAAGTATTTGACTTAGCCTTGTCCTTTGACAGTTGAAAAGGACAATTTAAGTCCTTAGACAGTTGAAAACGTCTCTGTTTTTGTTTGTGTTCAGTAAAAATTTAATAAAAACCAACTCAGTGTTTTATAAATTTTAAATAATCACCAGGTGACTATTTTACCTGCTAGACCAAAACGATTTGCTTCAGAAAAAAAAACAAGATAAAACATTACAACATCTACATTTAATAAAAACCAAAGATACCAAATTTTTTCTTAGAAGTAACATTTTTTGATTGTGATAACAACTTTTCTGTCAGAAGTAGCAAGTTTTGCTTAACAAAAACAAACAAAATAATCAAAGTAACGACATTTTAACTTCTACAAAAATATTTATAGTTACTTTTTATATTATTTATAATAGAAATTTTTTTGTTTTAATTTAAATTTTTTTATTATTAAGTTAAATTTTTTTTACTTTTATGAGAAGGTTTTTGTGTTTAAAGCAAAACTTGCTATAGAACATATATTTTACCGAAAAGCCCCAAAAAAGTTTTGCTTGTTCGAGTTGTTAGTGTTAAGCAAAGTTTGTTAGTATTAAGGTAAAATGTCGTATAAATATTTTTTGGGGGCTTTTAAATGTTTACTGAACACAAACAAGATCCTAAGAGACCAGTGATTTTGTTTTCAGGAGAAGTAAGTTAGTATTAATGTAAAATGTCATTACGTTGATTAGCAGATATGCTAGTGTTAAGTAAAACTTGATACATCTGAACGACAATTTTTTATCAAAATCAAAAAATTTTAATTCTAAGAAAAATTTCAATCTCGCACAATATTATTTATTTAAAATTTATAAAACACTGAGTTGGTTTTTATTAAATGTTTACTGAACACAAACAAATTTGTGTTCTATTTAATTTGTGTTCAATAATATAAATAATATTTTTCATCAATGATAACACTTTTTCTGTTCGAACTAGCAAATTTTTATAAAAAATATAAAAAATTTTTTCTTATACTTAAAAGTTTTTGATTTTGATAACAACTTTTATGTCAGAAGTAGCAATTTTTGCTTAACACTAACAAACCTTCTCATCAAAGTAACAACATTTTACCTTAGTCTAAATTTTACCTTAGTCTAACTAGTCTAAATTATTACAACTTCTCACTGACATACTCTCACTGATTGTGAGAGAAAACTTGCTACTTCTGACAGTAACGTTGTCTTTGAGGGACGGAGGGCCGTTTTTTTATCAACAGCATGGTTTACCTTGTAACTGTTACACACACTGAACACACACAAAAAATTTGGTATCTTTGATTGTTTAAATTTTTATATTTTTATTATAATAATTAAGTTACTTCTAAGAATTATAGTTTATAAAGAATAAAAGACTAAAATTGTGGGATATTGAGATGTATTTTCTTTAAATAAATAAAAATCTCGCACATAATGTCTATGAATATGTCTATGAACCTTTTTTGTAATCACTGTTCAAAACTTTTCTGTTTTACGACCTGAACAGTAAAAGTATGTTAGTATTAAGGTAAAATATCATTGCTTTGATGAGAATATTTGTTAGTGTTAAGCAAAAATTGCCAATTCTGACAGAAAAGTTGTTATCACTATAAAAAAATGTTACGTTTAAAATTTAGTAAAACACAAAATTTTTACTCATAACTTCTGACAGAAAAGGTGTGTAATTTGCTATGGTGATGGGATACTCGAAAAGCCATAAAAAAGTTGTGGGTGAAAAGGATGAGTACTTCAAGTACTTTTTCAACATACTTTTGAAAGTCGGAAATAGCAAATTACACACCTCAAATCATACGTCCCTCATAGGACGAAAGAATAAAAGATAAAAACTAAAGTTTTTATTTACGCTAAACCAACACAATAGTTGATGAGGGCCGTTTTTTATCAACACCATGGTTTACCTTGTCAATGTTACATTATCTTGACGTTTAAAATTTAAAATTTTTCTAACAAAGAAACATAGCAATCTCTTAGAAATAATAAACATTCTCATCAAAGTAACGATATTTTACTTTAATACTAACATACTTTTACTGAACACACACATATTTCTCTTAGAAATAATATTTTTCATCAATGATCACACTTTTTCTGTTCGAACTAGCAAATTTTTTATGGCTTTTCGAGTATCCCATCACCATAGCAAATTACACAACTTGTCTTACATAAAATATTATTAAATATTTTGTTTTTTATTATAGGTTTGTATTGCCTCATTATTTGAGATTATTCTACTTGCATGTAATTATTATCCAATAGCTATGTTAACTCAGGATTCTACAACATTATGTAATTACCGTACTAACTCTTAAACAATAAATAAAAATTTCCTGGTAAATAAACAGAAAAGTTTTTAACAGTGATTACAAAAAAGGTTCATAGACATATTCATAGACATATTGTGCGATATTTTGAGTTATTTAAAGAAAAAAAATAAAAATATCCCACAATTTTAGTCTTTTAGTCTTTATAAACTATAATTCTTAGAAGTAACTTAATTCTTAGAATAAAACTATAAAAAATGTAAACAATCAATGTTCCAAATTTTTTGTGTGTGTTCAGTGTGTGTAACTGTGGCAAGGTAAACCAGGATTTTGATAAAAAAACGGCCCTCATTCCCTCCCAGACAACGTTACTGTCAGAAGTAGCAAGTTTTCTCTCACAATCAGTGAGAGTATGTCAGTGAAAAGTTGTAATAATTTAGACTAGTTAGACTAAGGTAAAATTTAGATTAAGGTAAAATGTCGTTACTTTGATGAGAATTTTTGTTTGTTGAAATAAATAATTTACTAGATATAACGTTGTTTTTGTAAAACCCTCAAAAAATTTGTATTATACGAAATAATTATTGCTATGGTGTAGAAAAATTATAGCTATAATCCGTACAATTTGGGAGAACTTATGACCTTTTCTATTTCTATTATTGATTGTGATAACAACTTTTCTGTCAGAAGTAGCAAGTTTTGCTTAACACTAACAAACCTTCTCAAGTTAACGGATGCAAGTTTTCTTTATATAAATCATTACTTTGATGAGAATTTTTGTTAGTGTTAAGCAAAAATTGCTACTTCTGACAGAAAAGTTGTTATCACAATCAAAAAATGTTACTTCTAAGAAAAAATTTAGTATCTTTGGTAGAAAACTTGCTAGTTCGACCAGAAAGTGTTATCACTGCCGAAAAATATTATTTCTAATATATATTTGTGTGTTCATTATTAGTATTTTATAATGAATTTAATATATAATCACTTTTATTATAATTTTTTTTAGTTTTGATTATATATTGCTAATTCTGACAGATAATATTTTATAACAATCAAAAAATTTTAATTATTTTAAAAACATTTGTCTATTTTTTATAAAACTATATAGTTCGAACAGAAAAAGTGTTATCAGTGACGAAACTTTTCTCAAAACTTCTTACAGAAAATTTACAAAAATATTGTGCGAGTTTGAAATTTTTATTAGAAGAAACTTTTTTTGATGGTGATAACAACTTTTCTGTCCTTATTTAAAAATAGTCCCCTGGTGATTATTTTAAATTTATAAAATTTATAGTTGAAATATAGATATGGTAAAATTTCAAATATTTAATAATATAGAACTTATAAGATAAAACTATTTTAAATAGGAAGAAATACAAAAATTGTGCAGTGTTTACTTTATATTTTTTTTAAATTTAGCAATACTTTCAAATGGCTTTTTTATTAAATGTTTACTGAACACAAACAAATTTCTCTTAGAAATAATATTTTTCGACAGTGATAACACACTGTCGTGTGTTATCACTGTCATAGACATATTTTTATCAACAGCAATCCATACGTTACTTTGATGAGAGTGTTTGTTAGTGTTAAGCAAAACTTGCTACTTCTGACAGAAAAGTTGTTATAAAAATCAAAAAATTTTACTTATAAGAAAAAATTTGGTATCTTTGGTAGAAAACTTGCTAGTTTGAACAGAAAAAGTGTTATCACTGTCGAAAAATATTATTTCTAATATAAATTTGTTTGTGTACATTAAAAATTTAATAAAAACCAACTCAGTGTTTTATAAATTTTAAATAAATAATATTGTGCGAGTTTGAAAATGTTCTTAGAAGTAACATTTTTTGATTGTGATAACAACTTTTCTGTCAGAAGTAGCAAGTTTTGCTTAACCTACGAAAGACTAAGAAAGACTAAGTTTATAAATATTATTTCTAAGAGATATTTGTGTGTTTTCAGTAAAATTATGTTAGTATTAAGGTAAAATGTTGTTACTTAGATGAGAAATAATATTTTTCGTCACTGATAACACTTAGAAATTTTTGACAGTTGGACAGAAAAAATGGCACAATATGTCTAAATATTATAACTGCTAGTCTAAATATTATAACTGCTGATATGAGTAAAACTTCTACGAAAAAATTTGGTAACGAACAAATAGCAAATTTCAATTAAAAAAAAAATTAAAAAAGAAAGTTGCTACTTGCTACATCAAAGTACTTTTACTGAACACACACAAATTTGTATGTTTCACAGTTTTTTTAATAGTCACATTTTACCGTTTTTTATTAATGTTAGTATTAAAAGATACCAAATAGAAAACTTGCTAGTTCGAACATAAAAAGTTTTATCAGTGAAGAAAAATTTTATTTATAATTTATATTTTTTTGTTTTCAGTAAAAGTATTTTAGTATTAATTTAAAATTTTGTTAATTTGATGAGAAATAATATTTTTCGTCACTGATAACACTTAGAAATTTTTGACAGTTGGACAGAAAAAATGGCACAATATGTCTAAATATTATAACTGCTAGTCTAAATATTATAACTGCTGCTATGAGTAAAACTTCTACGAAAAAAGTGACAAGGTAAACCTATGATTTGGAACTGTTCAGTAAAAGTATGTTAGTATTAAGGTAAAATATCATTACTTTGATGAGAATGTTTGTTAGTGTTAAGCAAAAATTGCTACTTCTGACAGAAAAGTTATTATCACAATAAAAAAATTTCACTTTTAACATTTCGTAAAACACAAAAGAAGAACAAAAAACTTATGAAATAAAAGGAATGATCACAATAAAAAAATGTAACTTATATGAAAATAATTCAATCAACTACGAACAAAATTTTTAGTAGGTTGTTGACTTGATTTGCATTGTAACTGTTACATTCTAATAATGCTTCCAAGCTCATTTTGGATTTTTTTTCGTTGAAATGTAAGAGTTGGAATATTTCAGTAGTGTATTTCATAAAAGCCAATATTTATTTGCTGTTACATCTGATTAATTTGTATCCTCATATACTTTGATTTGAATCCATATGGGAAACTTCAAATGCGATTTTTTTCTAGTTTTCAGTTGCCTCAATTATCACTTTTTGCATCGCACTTTTCATTTGAAGCTCTCCGTTTCTGGTGTTCTGTGTTTGAAAGCTTTTAAGCAAGAGACGCTCTTGAATGGCCATAGAAAGCTTTGAAGGAAAATTAATTTCTTAAAAGGCCACAGCTCCCCCCCCCCTATGCCCCTTGTCCCCAAATGTATCCGATCAAATTTTGAAAATAGCTATGTTGTTTAAAATAGTTCAAAGGTCAAATAACTATACTTCTCCGGGGTTGACACCACCCCGCCCCTGATGCAAGGGCTGGAAGTTAAGCAAAGTGCACATTGTTAACATATAACGTCTTTCTGATTAAAAAAAAATTATGATGGGAAATCCGGCGCCCCTTCATGGCAATGTCCCTTCTCCCATGAAAACTTCCTTCATGAAAAGGTCCTCCCATATAACCCCCGACCCACCCCCCACGCCCAGAAAAAATCCCCCCCTGAACACGTCTGTATGCTTTTCAATACCCACTCCTGTATGGTAAAAGTGGGTAAAACTCATAACTTTAAGACCTCCCCCTGCGGGCACCAAGGGATTAAGTCATCATAAAAGTTGTAATATTTTCGACCATGCTGAACAAAATGGCTCTCAAAATTTTGATATGGCGACTGGGAAAAAAAATGAGCGTGCGAGGGGGCCTAGTTGCACTTAATTTTTTTGGTCACTTAAAAAGGGCACTATAACTTTTAATTTCCGTTCCAATGAGCCCTCCCACTACATTCTAGGACCACTGGGTCGATACGATCACCCCTGGGAAAAAAAACAAAAAAAAACACGCATCCGTGATCTTTCTTCTGGCAAAAAATGGAAAATTCCACATTTTTGTAGATAGGAGCTTCAAACCTCTACAGTAGGGTTCTATGATACGCTGAATATAATGGTGTGATTTTCATTAAGGTTTTATAACTTTTGGGGGTCTTTCCCCCTTTTTGCGAAAATCAGCCAAATTTTCTCAGGCACGTAACTTTTGAATGGTAAGATTAAACTTGATGAAACATATATTTGAAATCAGAATTAAAATCTGATTCTTTTGATGTATCTATTGGTATCAAAATTCAAAATTCGCTCCTTACAGTTTGTTACTACGAACTGTTTGATGACAAACAATAGTTTTGTTTTCCAAATATTTGAATGATAATTTAGTTTTGTTTCCGTTTTCAAACAAACACTCCTTGTTCATCTTAATTTTTTAATTTGCTTATAAAACACGGGAAGGATTCCATCTTCTTTTAAGCTGTAAACATACAGACTGTTGATGGATTGATCATCACTTATGTCGAATGAAGCTAAAAAACATGAGCTTAAGTTTCGTATTTGTTTGTGGAACTCTTTAGAGAGGAAGTGATGTTCTACAACAGACCAACTTAATTCATTTGGAAATTGTGGAGATAGTAATGTGATTTGACCATACAAGCAGCAATATTCAAATAAATCACCTTTGTTGGCTACTTTTCCTGCGGAAAACAGGAGGAATCTACAGTTAATACAGACAACCTAGAAGGATATAAAAGACTTAATTAACACTTGATTAGTTTAAGTCATATTCCTCAGTATTTAATTGGTTTTGGGACCTAGTTACTCATACTGATTATATCTTTCGATTCTCTTCTAACAGCACAATTCTTTGTTTTTCACTTTCATTTTTTACACATTCTGATAATCCCTTTCGTGTGTCGGCTAACCCTAGTAATTCGTTTTTCACTTTCATTTTTGACACGTTCTGAGTTCCACTTTTCCCGGAAATTTCTTCAATGCCCCTTGCCTTAGCTGCTCAGATTGGTTTTGTCACTTTTGATGGTCTATTGTTTATTTTAAGCTCATATTTTTGTCCATTTTGTCCTCATTTTAAGCTTATGTTAATTTACATTTTTGCCCTCTAGCTATTATGAAACCACTGAAAATGCCTTTTGAAATTCACATTACCAAATATGAATAAATGAATTTACAGGTTTCTAAATTTTGTTCTATAAATTCTTCTAAATCTTTTTGAAAATCTAACTTCCTTGCGTCTTCACTTTAAATCGACATAACTGCTAAACTACTTAATCTTTCCTGATTCATTGTTGATATCCCTCTCCAGAAGCAACGCTTACCGGAATTGTTAAGAATATTTAACAATTTCGAAAAAAAATATTCATTTTGATGGCAGCGCGGGGCCCTTCCAAACGTGGGACCCGATTGGGCCAAATTGTTCCAATCGCCCTTTATCCGGCCCTGTTGAGGGGATGTTGAAGAGAGAGTGGAGGGCAACCCATCCCCTTCTTGCCCTTTTTATGTGTCCCCTCTCCTCACAATGGTCGAAATTTTATATCTATCATTTTTTTCCAAGTATTCAAAAGCTGTATTAGCTATGCCTCCAGAGATACCATACCCCAGCCCCGAGGCAAGGATTGCAATTTATTCAATTTATAGATTGTTTACATGCAGGATTTATCATTAATAAAAGGGGAAATTTTTGATTATGGGTGTCACTAAAAGGGCCAAGAATGAAACTAGAAAATGTTGAGGGGTATCGTAAACTAATTCAAAAGACACTATGTACATCCAGTTTATGAACAAGCGGATCTGCAATAGTTTTAGAACTGCTGTCGGTATTAAGTTGAAACTTTCAGGACATGTTGAAGGAGACGTTTTGAAGTTGGAGAGGTCTAACGACCTCCTCCTCTTCCCTTTTTAGCTGCCCCCTCTCCAAGAACACTCGGTCAAAGTTTTTGAAATAGCCATCTTGTTCAAAATAGTCTAATGTCCCTGGGAATAAAATGAACCTCCACAGCTTTGGAGAGGAATGTTTAACACAATCAAAACATATTGTGCATGCTGGTTGTCGAAATAGCGTAACAGCAATATCTAAGGTACGGCTAAGGCTATTAAGTTAAAAATTGCAGGGTATGTCGAGGAAGATGTTGAAAAGTCATGAGGGGACTAAAAGCCCCCCGCGTTGTGTGTCGTGCCCCCCTCCCCTCAACACTGATCAAAATTTTGAAAAAGTGATTGTTCTCAAAATAAGAGAAAGGTCTTGTAAATATGCCTTCTCGGATGCAATATCCCCCAAAGACCCCAGGGCCTGCATTGTAGATTACTCAGTTTATCCTTTTGTAGGGTATGTCGGTAGGATTCGAGGGATTTTGTCAGTATAATTGTGTCCTAAAAGTAGTTGTGGATTAATGCAAAAACGTCGTGAAAAGGTGAGGGTAATATTTTAATAAACAAAAATATACTTTGTACATCAATTTTTTCAAATATGATTATTTATAATACGAAAAGACCAGCTTCCTTTATTTAATTTAAACTGCCAGGGGATGTTGAACAAGGGTGGGATGGAAAACAAACACTATTTATCATTAGTAAAATGGAACATTTTTGATTAGGGGTGTCACTGAAAAGGCCAATTATGAAACTTTGGGAAAGGATTAGGGGGATCTTTAACTAATTCAAAAGACACTCTGTACATCCAGTTTTTGAATGAGTGGATCTGAAAGATCATAAGAACTGCTGTGGGTGTTAAGCATAAGCTTTCAAGGCAGGCTGAAGGAGACGTTTTGACGTGGTGGGAGGGCTGCCAACCTCCTCCTAGTCCCTTTTTAGCTGCTCCGTCTCCAAGAACACTCGGTCAAAGTTTTGAAATAAACGTCTTGTTTAAAATAGTCTAATGCCCGTGGGAATGACATGACCCTCCACAGCTTTGGAGAGGACTGTTGAACACAATTAAAACATTTTGTGCATGCTGGTAGTTGAAAGAGCGTAACAGAAATATCTACGTAACTGCTAAAGGTATTAAGTACAAAATTGCAGGGTGTGCTGATGACGATGTTGAAAAGTTACTAGGGTACTACAAGCTCCCAGCGCCCTTTGTAGATACCCCCTTCCCTCAACACTGATCAAAATTTTCAGTTTCTAAGTTTTGTTCTATAAATTCTTGACACGTCCTGAAAACGTCTGTATGCTTTCCAATAACCAATACTGTATGTTAAAAGTGTGTAAAACTCATAACATTCAGACCTCCCCCTGGGGGCTTCAAGGGATTAAGTCACCCTAACAGAAATAGTTATAATATTGTAGACCATGTTGAACAAAATCACTATCTCAAAATTTTGATCTGGCGACTGGGAAAAAAATGAGCGTGGGAGGGGGCCTAGTAGATGCCTTTTTTAGATGCCCCCTCCCTTCAACACTGATCAAAATTTTGAAAAAGTGATTTTGCTCAAAATAAGCAAAAGGTCTTGTAAATATGCCTCCTGGGATGCAAGATTCCCTAAAGACCCCAGGGTCTGGATTCTAAATTACTTAATTTATCCTTTTGTAGAACAGGTCGTTAGGATAAGAGATACTTTTTCTTTCTAACTGTGTCCAAAAAGGTTATGTGTATTAAGGTCAAACTAAGGGTTGCATAATCTACACTTTTCATCATAATCCTCAATCATTGTGCAATTCTCACATTATGACCAGCGGCCCTTTGAGTAAATACATAATGGAATTGTTTTGAACATTTTTTCATTTTTTAACACTCTCAATAACAAAACTAAAAATCTTTAGCAACAAAAAAAAAAATTGCCTGAGAGAGAGAGAGAGAGGATTTAATCGTCACTTAGCACCAACTTTATTATGAAAAAAAAAGTACAAAATTTCTAAAAACTAATTTTTAAAAGCATATCAACAACATCATTTTGTCGCGTCGTAAGCAATATATCAATAAACTATGTAAATGCATTTGGTCCAAGATCTCGAAGGTTCATACAATAGTCTAATGATGGAGAATCAGTTTTCATTATATCGACAAGCATTCCTTGAGAAAATATCTTCCTTTGAATAGACAACTCTAGAAAATCATCATCTAGAATCAAATGTTTTTCCATATGAATTAGAGTCTTCATGACTCGCTATGACAAAAATATATACATTTTTAGAGTAACTAAACTCACAACCCACAATAACGACTATTCAGAATTTCTTTTTTCCCCACTATAAAATATAAGATATAATACTATAGAAAGAAAAAAAAATACCATAGTGTTTTAAACTTTTTTATTTAAACAAAATACAATAATAATATTAAATGATGCCTTTTGTTCTCATAAAAATATTTAGATAGAACATCTAATGCTGACCGAAGTTTATTTATATGGAGAATATTCACTTTTCCAGAAAATCATAGTTGCTCCTCCTGCTTAAATTTGCTTAATGATATCACGTATCTCGCATACATAATGTCCCATTCAAGACATAGTCTACAGCCAGCGGTTAGTTCCACGGCTACATTAGGTACTCGTATATCGTTGCTGCTGCTGCTGTCGGTTCCATCGTTAATCTCCAATAGTGTAAATGCACCACTCATTTTTTCTCCACTAATATCCTCTCAAATAAACTCTTCTCTCTCTGAATTAAATTATTTTTGGGTTGCTCCTTTGTGGCTTAAAACGTGGATATATAACTAGTTTTTCTAAGCAGATCTCTTAACAAAATAAACATTTGTAAATAGAAACACATAAAAAGAGTTTTAACAAAATAAAAATATTAGAATTTATGATAAACTAAAATGGACTTATTCTTTGTTAAATCAAAAAGTCATATTACAGATAATTAGCTGAAGAAGGACCAACGCCCGGCATAGGCCACGCCCTGAACTCCATAAAATTTACATGGATTGTGAAAAATACTCTCTTAAACTTTAATTACACATTTTCTAATTATTAAGATGCTGATTATTAAGAAAATTATTCAACAAGGAAGGGGGCTGTAATTTCCCTATTCTAGGTTTTTGACACTACTGATTCCAACGGTACACTTCATTTTGGTTAGATGCCATTTTAGAGGGGCTTCAGGCTTTTTTTTTAATCAACAAAGATGTCTTTTCGAAAGTAACTCTTAATTTTAAGAATGACCAAAATAAAAGTTAAAATTCATTAATCTTTGTCATATTGCATTTTTTTCACTAGGTTTTTTTTTCTCAACTCTTGTTTTAACTTTTGTTTACTCTGGGCTGTAGTTTGATATTTATTCATACATGTGGGTATCCCAGTCCAACGTTAAACTTCTAGAAGTTAAAACTGTCAAACGGAAAGGACACTGAATGGCAGTTTCCAAATTTCTTTATTTCTCTAAATCTCTTTATTTATTTTTGTTAGTTTCAGTTTCATGGCAGGCATGTCTTTTTACATATTTTCAATAACTTTATGGTAAAAAGCGTCTCTTTACCTTGTTTTTCACATCCCATAGAATTAAGTCCAATAATTATAGCTATGAGATTTTTTTCAAATAAATCTAAAACCAGTTACTACATTTCAAAACAAAGCAATAGAAATGTCAAAACTATTTTCTCATATAATCTTTTTCCTCTGGTACTAGTTTTATTATGTTTAGTTATTTATATTGATAAAATATTTAGTTTTTTTTAGAACTACTAGCAATTTTGATCATATAATTTAATTCTTAAATTAAAGGGATAAAAAAATCTTTATTAAGTTCGTATATAAAACTAAAAATAAACTGAATGATTAAAGTAATTTTTATTGCCTTCATGATCTCCATCTGCAACTCTAATTTTGAATCATCTGGTACTTTATTCATATGATATAAAATTTATTGTATATAATTACAAATCCATATAATTCTTGTCATCGCTGTTTTTTTGTTTTTTTTTCAATTATGAATTTTATTTTCGCGGGTTGTTGTATATATTTGTTTACAACTATAATCTTTGGATATTTTGATATATGTTTTATTGTTAATGAAAATTTATTCGCGAATGGTAATATAATAAGCAACATTCACTTCATCATAGTTATATTGTTGGCTGCTAACTGCAGCATGTGAAACATCTTGATCAGGAGATTTGGCGAAAATACTTGTTGTGTAGTTCAAGGGATTCTCACTAGAGACACACCCTGCACACTCTGAATAAATTTACACTGATATATCCTCATCTTGAACAGTGTTCCCTTTTGTCTCACGGTTCCTTTCAATTATATGCTCAGAAAGTAAGTTCATTCTTTGTACAAGCTTTTGGTCTTCTGGCTTTAAGCTTACATTAGCACCAGATCCACTTGTAGATATCCCTTTTTTCTTTAGATGGACATAGTGGTCTCTCAGGTTCTCAAGCTCCCCCATCTTGTCATAATCTCATTAACTAGAAAAAACCACAATGATGACTAAATTTTGCAATTTTTAAACTTTAAACATACTCATTTTATAGCCCAATTTTTATTGCAGCTTATTTGTAAAATAGTCTGTGGAGATTTAGTTAATTTTTCTCCTCAATAGAAAGAACTCCAAATCTGATTAATTCTTTGGATCAACAAAAAAAGAATTTTTTGGACCATAGAAAGTCAAGGATCACTTAGAAAAGAAGTAAAATTTACTGTGCTTTAAATCAAATTTATTGAAACAAGTACTTTGTCTACACCCAATTATAAACCATTTGTTTAGGTTACTAACTGAATTAATATCAATTCTTTACTACTATATTACTTCAATGCATAAATACTCAATAGACTACTGTATTTTACATTTGTTTTTCAAAGTTGAATGTCACTTAAAACCTGTTGGTCATGCTCCAAAAAACCATGCATATTCAGTGTCCTGATTGGAAGCATTAAAATACAATACAATTTGTTGTGTTTGCATCAAATTTTAATGTTTCTTTGGGTCCAACTAAAGTTAGTCAAAATCAACTTTTACTTGAAAACATCATCAACACACAGGTGTTTGGGTAATGAGGACATTGTATTTACTATTCTCTTTTTTTCCTTTTTTCAAAGTTTATATTTTTCTATGACATTTTTCCTTCCTTTCTGACAAAGTTCTTAAAGATCACACATTACATAGATCTAATGACCAAAAATTAATTCTAACTCATTCAAATCTTTGTACTAAATGGTTTTATCCTTCATTTAAATTCTTATCAATGTTTGGTAGTTGATATATCTTTCTGTGTCAACAATTCCATACAATTATATTTCAACGCCACAGAAAATATTACTGTAGTCTACTGTGAATACGCTGTCTGTTGTGAATTCCATTAATATAATTTTCACATTTTGGAAATGTAAATAAAGTGTTGTTGTAAAAAAATAATTTAAAATGTATAACCTATTGCCTATGCTATAGACAAAACTTTGCAGATCATCTATGCTTGTAATATTTTTGTACTTATTTCCAATCAAAACTTAGGTAATATTGTACAATTTTATCATTTTGAGAAAAAACAAATAGCCTTAAATAGCCCATAGTGAACCCAATCATGGGGAATGGCAGTATAATGCAAGGTAAATTTTTACCAAATCATATTATTGAGTTAGGAATAAAGTGAATACACCATTCGATGCCTTTTTTATGCTGATTACGAATATAACAATCATTTCTATCGGAAATGTATTTCAGCCCCCCCCCCTAACCTAACCCCCACCCCCACATGTGCAAATATATATCCTGAATTGACCTATATAGGGGGGGGTGGGCTAAAATTCAATTACGATAGAAATGATTGTTATATTCGTAATCAGCATAAAAAAAGGCATGGAATGCAGTGATGCCAAACGTGGTACAATTGTACCATTTGGGTACATTTCACCCTTACTGGTACAATTTAGTACAATCCCATAAAATATGGTACATTATACAAAAATATGGTACAATGTGGTTCAATTCAGTATTTTTGTAACTATGTCTACATTCTTTGACCTACAAATATTTTGTTTCACCCTGATCTGTTCGGCATAGTCAAGATAATGGACAGACAAGCAGTCGCCTATTTTCCTTCTTTCGTTAACTGACACTTCACTTCCGGTGTCCAAAGATCGACAAAAACATCTTTCTGTGTATCAACATCAAGTCTTACCGATTGACAACGAAGCTATAATGACACTTGGATTCGTGATGGTTGGGAATATAGTGGAATAACAACAAAAGCCAACCACCCAAGGTGAATCGCCTTAGTTTGAAAATTTTTATTACGGACAAAGGAGCCTGCTAAGAGAAATTAAAAGTAAGAAGAAATTTAAAATAAGGCGATATAGCTCAACTGCATATATATATATATATATATATATATATATATATATATATATATATATATATATATATATATATATATATATATATATATATATATATATATATATATATATATATATATATATATATATATATATATATATATATATATATATATATATATATATATATATATATATATATATATATATATATATATATATATATATATATATATATATATATATATATATATATATATATATATATATATATATATATATATATATATATATGTAGTTGAGCTAGATCGCCTTAATTTATTAAATTTCTCTCAGCAGGCTCCTTTTTCCTTAATAAAAATTTTCAAGCTGAGGAGATTCACACTTGGGTGGTTGGATTTTGTTTTTATTCCACTAGATTCCCAACCATCACGAATCCAAGTGCCATTATAGCTTCATTTTCAATCGGTAAACTTGATATTGATACACAGAAAGATGTTTTTGTTGACCTTTGAACACCGGAAGTGAAGCGTCTGTTTACGAAAAAAGGAAAATAGGTCACTGCTTGTCTGTCCCTTATCTTGACTATGCCGAACAGATCAGGGTGAAATAAAATATTAGAATACAGACATAGGTACAAAAATACTGAATTGTACCACATTGTACCATAATTTTGTGAAATGTACCATATTTTATGGGATTGTACTAAATTGTACCAGTAGAGATGAAATGTACCAAAATGGTACAATTGTACCATGTTTGGCATCACTGCTCCTGACAGTACCTGAAGAAATTGTTTGGAGTAACATATATTACTACAGAAACATTTTACTACAGGCCAACAAAAGTCGTTTCGGCCATTTATAACCATTTATGGTACCGCTTGAAATTGATTCCAAGTGACAATTTTCATACAAATGAGGGGCTAAAATTGCATTTTAACCTTGTATTCTTACAACATATTGCCCGAAAGCAGTTGCTGAGAAATGATTTTCAAGTTAATAGTTTCCATAAAATCACCCTTTTACCTTTTATGAAGAACTCGATAGAGGGTAGGATCGTTCCTGTAGCCCTCCCAGGGTTGCCCCCCAGGTCTCGAAAAATTTACTAAATCGCATCTGTTTTTACTAAATGGTCAAAAAAATTTTGGCGCGTGCGGCTACCGCTGCACGCGCACTATCAAGCATCGATTATTATTATAGGAGGATAATCATTAATATACATTCATTAAATTTGGCTTAGTAAGAACTTGTTTTTAGTCAGTTTTCCTTAAAAACAATCATTGAAATTTTCAATAATTATTCTTAATGAAAATTAAGCAGAGGATTAGTGGATAATGGCGATATTTATATCAAATAAAACGCGCCTTGACCTCTACCTGGTGTGTGGTGTTGAAAAGAGGTCCTGTTAAATATTATTTTCTTTGAGATTTTTTAGTTAGAAGAAACATTGAAGATAAAATAAGGCTGAAAGAGAGACTAAGGAGGTTGTCTAAAAAAGAGAAGCGAGTTGGGAAAAGCTGGTACCAATCAGGAATCAAGTTGCCCTATACTTCATCCTTTTAAAGACATAGGAAGAAACCAAAGACGACGGTGACGGCAACGTTCTTCTGTTCCGAAGACACAATCGGGATGAAGTTTCGAACGTCACCGCACTTGCCAGCAAGTTATTTTCTATTCCTGCGACTCGTGTGACCGCAGAAATACTATTTTCGGTGGTAGGCCTGATAGTGACTAGTAGTAAGGCCATAGGCACTTGAAAACCTAAATGCGAACTTACGCCTGAAGGCATAGTTATGTGTTTAAGCTTTCAACGAATTTGACGGTTACGAGGATCATTTTCTTACAAGCATGTATATGGGTCTTTACACTAGCTGACCGTCTAAATTTCAAATTTCAATGTCTTTTTTTTTTATTTCAAAAAAAAGGGGTATCTTATTTTTTACTCGCCTATTATTTTCTGTATATACTAAGGTTTCATATTTGATTCTCCATCAGTTTCGAGTCGTTTTTATTCGAGATAGAAATTTTTTTAATTAAATATAAAAAATGGATAATTATATCTTTTTTAAGGTGAGTAAAAAAAATTATCATTATTAAAAAGAAATTTTCATTAATTTAATGAAGAAATTCTTTCCTTACACTAGAACTAAGGGATACTTATACACTTAGAATCTTGTTGTTTTTAGGAGTTGAAAAAACCTCTAAGTCTCTTATAGGTTGAAATTTACGGTGTGATTTTATATCAAGATCACTTTTATGTTAGATGTTTTTTTGAAAAAAAAAAAGTGATTATATTTTAGATTGGTAATTTTTGGTGATAATAAAATGTTTATTTTTTAATGTATTAATTTTTACAAAATATTAATTTTTTATAAATATAAGTGGTTTTTTTTTCTATGAATGTTTTTTAAAATAATTCCAGGCCAGTCTTCATTTTAAGTGTGATTTTTTTTTTATCATGGTAAATTTGTATTTTATATTTTTTTTTGAAAAAAAAGTTATTAGCTTTTCTATCGTTAATTTGAGATTAGAATAAAATTATGATTTTTTAATTTTTTTTTTTTTAAAAATGCTAAATTTTTTTTAATTTAAATGGGCTTTTTTTTTTATCAATTACAGTGTTTTTTTTTTTTTATTGATTTTTTTTTAAAAAAATAACTTCACGGCTTCAGGTTATTGGTTATTTTTTTATAAATAAACTTTTCATTTTTATTTTTTTTTTTGAAAAAAAAAGTTCTTATATTTATATCGTTAAATTTTTATTATAAAAAAAATTTTAATATTTTAATTTATGAATTTTTAAAAAAGATTACTTTTTTATTACAGTGTGATTTTTTTTATCACGATCAGTGGTTTTTTAGGGATGTTTTTTTTGAAAATATTTCCTGACCAGTCTGCATTTACGGTGTGATTTTTATCATGATCAGTTAAACTTTTTAGGTATGTTTTTGAAAAAAAGTGCTTAGCTATATTGAAAAAAAAAAATGTTTTGAAAAACTTTAAATGAAAAAAAAAAAAATAAATTTTTTACCAAACCAAAAAAGCATTTTTTTTTCAATGAAGTGGAAAAATTCAATACCCCCTTCTGAAAAGAGGGCACGATATAGCGAAGGTGTACTAATTCAAGCTACAATACCTTCAGTTATCAAATTCGATACTAGAACTACACAATACCAGACCATGACTGAGAATCTTTTAATGACATGGACCTCTGACCACAGTGTTAGCTACATATCAGCTGTACAGAAACTTGAAAATGGAGTGGACTGACTTATATAATAACTCATATCACAATCCTTTAGATAGTGAAATATCCAAAACTAACGTATAAAACATTATTTAGTAAATAATAGTAAAGTTTTATTTTTTATTTATTGACATATTTTTTTTGTTTCTCCAAACATTTTAAAAAAATAAGAAAAAATTAAATAATTCTAATAGATTTTTAGAAAAATATAATTTTTTTTTAATAGCTTTCATTTTATTTAATTAAAAAAATTAGCGGTGTCTAAAAATTAATTATTTTAATTAATTTCTATAACAAAAAAAAAAAACAAGAAAAATTAAATAATAACAAATATTAATTATAATGCAATAATAAGTTTAGACAAAAAAACTAAAAATTTGAAAAAAACCAAATTGAAAAAAATTTATCCTATAAAGTTAAAGCACAACTTTATACTGATATTTTCATTCCTACTGTATTTGAATACATCCGCTATACTTATCAGATCTATCACTGCTTTTAATACAACATTAATTCTAAGTCGGGTCGTATGCAAAGCGGACTTTAAATAGCATGATCTATATCTTCAATAAGCAATTTCCACAGTGAACAAGGTTTTTTGATCATTTCCATATATGTCTTCGCGTTAATGTTCAGAAGCTGTATTTGGGTGAATGCGTGTTTAGTCATTTCATTGAAAAACGGAGATGTTTTTGAGAAAGACTGTGAGCTTGTTCTATTTGAAAAGTGTTGCGAAGTCCAATAACCCACCCCCCTAACTCGATAGGGTATCGATCCTCCTACATCGAAGGAAGCCCCTGGGTCCCAAGGGTCTCCCCCGGGAGAGGGGGAGGGGAGGGGGGGCTCTAAAAAAAAAGGAGCATCCAACATTTTAATTGCACTTTAACTGTTGGTATGAATGGAGAAAAAAGTTCTTCTTGGGGAAAGACACAGGAAAATACGGATTATTGAGAAGGTAGCATCATCAACCACCGACATATGAGGTTTATACTTTTAAAAAATACAAAGTTCAATAATTGAAGCGATTGTAATCAGGATCTTAGTATAGGAGTGGTTACAAATGATAATGAAGTATAACGTGCCCCCCCTAATATTTTTGAAAAAATAAATTTTTGTGGTATTTATATTTTTTAAAAAAAATGAATTTTAAAAGCTAATTACATATATTCCGAATTAGATTATTTGATTTTTTTGTGCAAGTGCCCCCCCTATTTGATAACCTATTCCTGTTTTATACATGAATAAAATAATTTTTGTAACTTGAATAGAATTTTATCTGTAGGAATAATTATCTTATTAGATTATTTTGTAAACTTTATTTATAAGGGGACAGTTAAACCTATTTAAAAAAAAAAAAAAATACCTTTTTTTTGTATTGTTATATTTTATAATAAAAATTTTTAGAATTAATCATACATATTAAGCAGGAGGGATGGCTAGTCTTGATTAACCTTGTTATTTAAGGAGCAATTGCCCCCTATTTTTGAAAAATACCTTTTTGTGGCATTTATACTTTTTAAAGATACAAAGTTAATGAAAATGAAATAATTTATTTATCAATTATATTTTACAGAAATAATATAAAAATTTTCAAATTAATTAAAAAAAAAAAATTCTGGTTATTCTTACTTGGTTTGTCTGAAAAGTATTTTTTGTGGGAGATAAACTATTGAATGAAAAAAAAGAAGAAATTTTAAAATAAAAACAACTGAAGATCAGTAAATAATTCAATTTTTTTTTTGTTAAACACAATTGGCTGAAATAAAAGCGGAAAAAAAGCTCTTAATAGAAATTTTTAAGTGTGAATTCCTATTTTTCAGACTAAATTATATAAAATATAGTCAAAAAACACTTTTCTGTTTTAGATACGTTACGTGCCTATTAATTGGAATTTAACACCTAAACGCACTTGCAAAAATCACTGCAATTTAAATGTTAAGAGTGATAACATTTTTGTGTTTGTGCTAACGAACTGTAAGTAAGGAGCGACACGACTCAATAGTAACCGAAACTCTAAAAACCAATAGCCCTACTTCGGAAGTTTCAAGCTCCTATCTGCAAAAATGTGGAATTAATTTCTTGAAGTAATTGATGCTTAATGGAGAAAAAAGGTGAAAATTATAGGTTTTATGAAATTGATCATAAGACTTAAATTTTTCTATCAGATACGTTGGCACTTTAAGATGAAATTTGACTCGCATATGCTTGCGGGTATTAAGCGTTTGAATCTGATAAGAAGAGAGAGACTTAATTTCCAAGATATAAGGTATAAAATACCTTAAGAATGGGATGATATACATTCAGTTCCAAGATGATATGACTGTTTGACACCGAATTTATCAGTTTGAAAAAATCATCTTGCGGTGTTATATTCGAATGTGCTTTTTTATTATTGTCTATGGATCTCGAAGAAATTGACTGTTATCATTGGTTAGGGAACTATAATCTGTTTGATTATGATAAAAGCTTGTGGAGTACTACATTACGTTATATAAACAGACTGGGATTCTATGATAGAGCGATTACACCACTTAATAATACTGGTCAGGAACTGAGAAATGTCCAGGAGGAAGTCGGTGAAATTTGCAGCTTTTTCGGAGTTGAAGCGCTCTACGTAAAGGGCAATGTACCTACAGATAAAGTTTTAATTCAAAAGTGTGACCCTAGGATTCCACTTTTCAATCTAGAAGAGTTTAAGTGTCCTAAATTTGAAGGGGGCTATCACCGTCCTGAAGACGAGGTTAGGTTCTTCGCACAGTGGATACCTAAGAATATACCGGATCGTTAAAAATCCATAACACATGTTAAAAACTATCCTACCTCCTGGGACCATCGTTTGTGGTTTTTTAAGATTTAACTATAAGTACTTTTTTTGTTTAAACATTTGTTGTTGTTGTTTTTTTTTTCTAAAAAAAAAAATATTTTAATAAATTTAATCAATAAATATATTTAATCTTAAACCCGTACTTTTATTTAGAATATTTATATTTTAAGCAAGTAACAAACTCTTTCCTGAAGTCACCTCTTGGATACACAATACAGAAATTTTCATTAAAGAAATTATGAAAAAATTGTAAGTAAGTAATAAATTCTTTCTTGAAGTCACCTCTGAGATACACAATCAAGTTCTCTTCTGAATTTTACTAAAGAACACAATTCAATTCTAATTTCACCAAAGAAAATAAAAATCTTCCACTTAAGTTCTTTATTTCACAATGACATAAAGAAATTTAAAGTTCATTTCTAAATTTTTCGGTGGAAGATAGAAAAAGTAATACCATACTTGTGAATATTTTCATGGAAGATGAAAAGTTCTATTTCAATTTAAAATTTTCTCAAATAAGTGAAAAAAGTTCAAGTTCTCTTCTGAACTTTACCAAAGAACACAATTCAATTATAATTTCTCAAGAGAAAATAAAAATCTTACACTTCAGTTCTTTTTTTCACACAGACATAAGGAACGTTAAAGTTTAATTCTAATTTTTGGTGGAAGATAGAAAAAGTAATACCATACTTGTGAATTTTTTCCCTGAAGATAAAAAGTTCTAGTTCAATTTACAATTTCCTCAACGAAGTGAAGAAAAGGTCAAGTTCTCTTCTGAACTTTACTAAAGAACACAATTCAATTCTAATTTCTCCAGAGAAAACAAAAATCTTCCACATAAGTTCTTTGTTTCACAAAGACATAAAGAAATTTAAAGTTCAATTCTAAGTTTTTCGGTGGAAGATCGAAAAAGTAATACTATACTTGTGAATATTTTCCCGTAAGATAAAAAGTTCTAGTTAAATTTAAAATTTACTCAACGATGTGAAGAAAAGTTCAAGTTCTCATCTTAATTTTACTACAGAACACAATTCAGATCTATTTTCACCATATAAAATTAAAATCTTCCACTGTACCTCTAAATTTCAAAAGGAAATAAATAAATTTAAATTTAAATTCTAAATTTATACATGTTATATAGAAAGAGTAATACCATACTTGTTAATATTTTCCCGGAAGATAAAAAGTTCTAGTTCAATTAAAATTGTATCGACATATTGAAGAAAAGTTCAAGTTCTATTCTGAACTTTAACAAAGGTCACACTTCAATTCTAATTTCTCCAGAGAAAATAAAAATATTCCACTTCAGTTTTAAAGTCCCCGCATAAAATAAGAAATTTAAAGTCCTATTCCAAAGATTTAACTGAAAGATAGAAAATTTAACACTATGAGTTTGATTATTTTCCATAAAGATCAAAAGTTTCACTTTTTTTATAATTTTTCTTAAAGTTGGTTCTGGTTATTAACAAAGATGATTTTTTCAAACTGATAAATTCGGTGTCTAACAGTCCTATCATCTTGGAACTGAATGTATATCATCCCATTCTTAAGGTAATTTATACCTTATATCTTGGAAATTAAGTCTCTCTCTCTTCTTATCAGATTCAAAGTCTTAATGCCCACATGCATATGCGTGTCAAATTTCATCTTAAAGTGCCAAAGTATCTGATAGAATAATTTAAGTCTTATGATCAATTTCATAAAACCTATAATTTTCACCTTTTTCTCCATTAAGCATCAATTACTTCATAAATTAATTCCACATTTTTTGCAGATAGGAGCTTGAAACTTCCGAAGTAGGGTTATTGGTTTTTAGAGTTTCGGTTACTATTGAGTCGTGTCACTCCTTACTTACAGTTCGTTAGCACAAACACAAAAATGTTATCACTATTAACATTTAAATTGCAGTGATTTTCGCAAGTGCGTTTAGGTGTTAAATTCCAATTAATAGGCACGTAACGTATCTAAAACTGAAAAGTGTGTTTTGACTATATTTTCTATAATTTAGTCTGAAAAATAGGACTTCACACTTAAAAAAGTTCTATTAAGAGCTTTTTTTTCCGCTTTTTATTTCAGCCAATTGTGTTTACGATAGAAAAATAATGGAATTATCTACTGATCTTCGGTAATTGTGATCTTAAAAGTTCATGAATTTTGTATCAGTTGAATCATGTATTCTTCCTCCAGGAAAATATTTGTGAGACAGAACTTCAAATCTTTCATCTCTTTGAGAAAAATTCTGAACTATTGAACTGTGTCGATCCTTACTGACAGTTCGTTACCACGAACACAATAGAATTGTTTCAGCTAATCGTGTCATCTTCACTGAAAAAATTCGAATCAAAGTTCAGACAATCAACTTCAGACTAACTTTTCTCCTTTTGCAGTGTAGGGAGGGATTTTTCCGTGGATATTGAGTCCAGATTTACTGGCATTATTTGAAAACGATAATACAATAAATTAATGAAAGTTATTTCAACTGATATTAAGTGATGTAACTTATAAAAGCTTAGAACTGACAATTATTACGTATACGAAGAGGATCCCCCCCAATCAAGGGTTAATCTAGGTTCACTTAGACGCGCGTCTAAGTGAACCTAGATTAACAGACTAAAAAGGGGGAGATTTCCCTTCGTTATACGTAATAATGTCTCATTCGTTCTAAGTATTAATTTTGGTGAAAACTATAGTTGATCAATAACTTATTTCAATTTCATTAATAAAATGAAATAAGTTATTGATCAATTCTATTTTCCCAAAATAATATCAAAATTTTCCACTTCAGTTAAAAAAAAATTCTTGTTAGTCTGAAGTTGATTGTCTGAAAAGTATTTTTGGGGGAGATACACGATTGGGTTAAACAAAAGCAGAACTTTTAAAATCACAACAACTGAAGATCAGTAAATAATTCCATTATTTTTTTGTTAAACACAATTGGCTGAAATAAAAGCGGAAAAAAAGATATAAGGTATAAAATACCTTAAGAATGGGATGAAAATATGGTCCTTTAATAATAAAATTTAAAAATTTAGTATGACATGTAAGAATTAATTTTAAATAATTTCTTTAAAATTTATATTTTCCAAACATAATATAAAAATGTTCAAAGACACTAAAAAAAAAAAATTCTGGGACTTATGAACTGTAGTTTCCTTCTAGTATTTTTTGTGGGAGCTCCACATTTGACTGAAAAAAAAGCAGAACTTTTAAAATAACAACAAATGAAGATCAGTAAATAATTCCATTATTTTTTTGTAAAACACAATTGTCTGAAATAAAAACGGAAAAAAAAAAGCTCTTAATAGAAATTTTTAAGTGTGAAGTCCTATTTTTAAGACTAAATTATATAAAATATAGTCAAAAAACACTTTTATGTTTTAGATACGTTATGTGCCTATTAATTGGAATTTAACACCTAAATGCACTTGCAAAATTCACTGCACTGGTGTTTTGGATTTGCCAAGATTTAAATGTTAAGAGTGATAACATTTTTGTGTTTGTGCTAACGAACTGTAAGTAAGGAGCGACACGACTCAATAGTAACCGAAACTCTAAAAACCAATAACCCTACTTCGGAAGTTTCAAGCTCCTATCTGCAAAAATGTGGAATTAATTTCTTGAAGTAATTGATGCTTAATGGAGAAAAAAGGTGAAAATTATAGGTTTTATGAAATTGATCATAAGACTTAAATTATTCTATCAGATACGTTTGCACTTTAAGATGAAATTTGACTCGTATATGCTTGTGGGTATTAAGCGTTTGAATCTGATAAGAAAAGAGAGACTTAATTTCCAAGATATAAGGTATAAAATACCTTAAGAATGGGATGATATACATTCAGTTCCAAGATGATAGGACTGTTTGACACCGAATTTATCAGTTTGAAAAATCATCTTGCGGTGTTATATTCGAATGTGCTTTTTTATTATTGTCTATGGATCTCAAAGAAATTGACTGTTATCATTGGATAGTGAACTATAATCTGTTTGAGTATGATAAGAGCTTGTGGAGTACTACATTACGTTATATAAACAGACTGGGATTCTATGATAGAGCGATTACACCACTTAATAATACTGGTCAGGAACTGAGAAATGTCCAGGAGGAAGTCAGTGGAATTTGCAGCTTTTTCGGAGTTGAAGCGCTCTACGTAAAGGGCAATGTACCTACAGATAATGTTTTAATTCAAAAGTGTGACCCTAGGATTCCACTTTTCAATCTAGAAGAGTTTAAGTGTCCTAAATTTGAAGGGGGCTATCACCGTCCTGAAGACGAGGTTAGGTTCTTCGCACAGTGGATACCTAAGAATATACCTGATCGTGAAAAATCCATAAGACATGTTAAAAACTATCCTACATCATGGGACCATCGTGTGTGGTTGTTTAAGAGTGAACTCTAAGTACTATTTTTGTTTAAACATTTGTTGTTGTTGTTTTTTTCTAAAAAAAAAAACCTGTTAATACATTTAAGCAATAAATATCTTTAAGCTTAACCCGGCCTTGTTCTTTATAACATTTCTATTTTAAGCAAGTAACAAAATCTTTCGTGAATTCCCCTCTTGGATAAACAATACAGAAATTTTCATTAAAGAAATTATGAAAAAATTGTAAGTAAGTAATAAATTCTTTCTTGAAGTCACCTCTGGGATACACAATACAGAAATTTTCATTAAAGAAATTATGAAAAAATTGTAAGTAAGTAGCAAATTCTTTCTTGAATTCATCTGCTGGATAAACAAAGACATTTCGTTCAAGAAATTATGACAAAATTTTAAGTAAGTAACAAACTATTTATTGTTTGTTACTTTTATAACAACTATGCTTGATTAATAAAATATCTGAATGCATTTAAGGTATATTATGAATGGCTTGCAAAAAAAAAAAACGAAAATACTACTACTAGTAACAACTCACTGTACTACAAAACCATCTGATGTGATCACGACTATGTTTTATCAATAAAATATTTGAATGCATTTAAGGTATAGTATGAATGGCTTTCAAAAACAAGAAAATACTAATACTAATATTAACAACTCACTGCACTACAAAACCATATTACTTTTTAACGTATTTTTTTTATAAATAAAGTTTAATAACTAATTTAATTTATATTTTTAAGGGGTTGCAAAAAAAAAACAAAACACGAAAGTGCTAAAACAAGTAACAAAAAACTGCAACAAAAAACCAACTGATTTATTAACGGCTATGTTTGATCAAGATAGGGTCAGCCCTTCACTCGTCGGTGTTTTTCATTAGCTGGTATTGAATGATCCGTTAAAACTACCAAACGTGTGCCATGTGTATTTATTATAATTTAAAATTCATAAAAAAAAAGTTTTTTATTTTTAATTAAAATAATCATTATTTTTTTTTTATAGTTAATAAACTTTTGTCAATTTATCATATTCATTGTCCCACCACCTGAACAATTAAAAGAAGAAAAAAATTTAAATTGCCCTATGTATTTCATAATTTCAACTTAAAATTTTAAAAAAAAAAAAAATATTTTTTTGTCGTTACATTTTAGTATGAATATCATAATGGGTACGTAAGACACAGATACTTATATAAAAAATTTTTTTAGTATTTCCAAATTTTTTTTTTTTTTTAAATAAAAAATCAAATAATTGTTAACAGTAAAGTATGTTTTATTATTACTTAGACATTTAATTGAAACATGAACAGTTCTATAAGGATGAAGGTTGTGTTAAGATATGTTGCTCCTCGGCTTCAGTTAAAGGACACAAACTCCAGTTGTCGGAGCTTGGTGGTGTTGTTGTTACTTTCTGTTGGTATTTTCCTTTGTATTTTACCAATGTTTTTTTGCTAACTTGGAAAAATAAATTATGTGAATTTTTAAGAAAGTTTGTATCAATAAATATACCCAATTAAAATTGGGTTTGCCCCCACACCCTCCCAAACCACACTACCGGAGACAACTTTGTAACCGGGGGCTTCCTGCCATCGATGAGGATTGATGCCCTTTAACCGGGTGAGGTGGAGAGGACTCAAACCACATTGTAAAATAGAATAGTCTCAAATTATTTTCTTGAAAAACACCTAAGTGTTTCAATGAAATGGCCAAAAACAGATTCATTCAAATAATGTTTCTTAACAGTGCGGCGAAGACATATTGGTAAATTATCAAAAAACCTTTTTCCCTGTGTAAATTGCTTATTGAAGATATAAATCTTGCTATTTAAAGTCCACTTTGCATACGACCCTACTTCGAATTCAAATCTGATTAAAAGGAGGTGGTAGATCTGATAAGTATAGCGGATGTATTCAAATGCATTAGGAACGAAAATACCAGTCTAAAAGTGCGCGTTAACTGTATAGGAGCAATTGTTTTCACTTTCGTTTTTTTCAAATAGTTAGTTTTTTTTGTATAAAAGTTATATTGTATTAGAACGCATCTTTGTTATAATTTACGTTGTAAGGTTTTTTTTTTTTTTTGTTATAGAAATGCATGATAAGCACTCCTTTATATATATCGCTAATTTGGTTAATGAAAGAAAATTAAATAGCTTAAAAACAAATTTTAAGTTTTTAAAAATCTATGCATCTGAGAAAATTTTGTCTTATTTTTGAAAATAAGGATAGAAAAAAATTATGTAGATACTTAAATAGTCTGAGTGGACTTCTATATATTAACTCATTTCTAATAATTGAGGAGGGTTTGCCAGGGAGCCCAAGCGGTGGTCAGAAGGCTCTTTCTCTATAAGTTGAGTGCTCGATGGATGGTCCGGATCGCGAGTAACTTTTCTAGCGAATTTGATAACAGATGCCCTTGTAGTCTGTATTAATGAAGGTTCGTCATATCTATCTTTTTTCCCAGAAGGTGGATTATTGCACGTCTCTTATTCCTTTAAAAAAAAAAAAAAAAGAATTAGCATGTAGCAAAAATGCATTTTGGGTTTTTTGGAAAATAATTCAGTTTTTGTTAGACATATTGATTTCAAAATCAGAGGTTTTTATAGTGGGATGGAGAACCTTTTATAAACTGCTCCTCCCCCCCCCTCCACCCTCCCCCCTCCTACGTCCATGCTTCCGTGACTGTATTTGTAAATTCAAACTTAAAAAGCAGTATTTGCGTTCCTTATTAAACAATATGGAGAAGAATTGCATATGACAGTCAAGTAAAACTATCAGATTTCAATCAAATGTAGACATAAATAGAAATTTAATTAGCATATCTCAGTCAATCCCACTTATGATATACGTATGTCAGATAAATAAAAATGATAGATAACACTTTTATTTATTAAATAGGGTTATAAGGTAAAAAATTTTATTTTTGAGGAAATGGGGGGGTGAGGTTTTTGAACTCATTAAATTTCCGGAAGAGATTCTTCAATGAAGACTTTAAAGTAAATATTTTCAAAAAAAAACACAACTAAAAAAACGCAGATAGTGATAAAAAAAAAAAAATAGAAATGTAATAAAAAAGGAAGATTTTTTAACAATTAATACATTAAAATAATAAAAATTTTATTATAATCACAAATTACCTATCGAAAGATAATCAATTTTTCAAAAACATCCTTAAAAATGGCGATTATATTTATAAAAAATCACACCAAAAAGGAAGACTGCACGTTAAGTTATTACAAAAACCTCCCTAAAAAAAAAAAACACTGATATTTAAAAAAAAAAAAAAAAAAAAAAAAAAGCACATTAACATGTTAAAAAAGGAACCTTTTTTAAAAATTAAAAAATAAAAAAAACAAAATTTTATACAAATACCAAATTACCGATCGAAAAGCTAAGCACTTTTTTTCAAAAAAAAAAAAGTCCCTAAAAAGACCAATGATATTTATAAAAAATAAAAACGTAAATTTAAACCTATAAGAGAATTAGAGGTTTTTTCAACTCCTAAAAACAACAACAAGCTTCTAAGTACATAAGTACCCCTAGTTCTAGTTTAAGGAAAGAATTTCTTCATTAAATTAATGACAATTTATTTTTAATAATGCTAATATTTTTTACTCACCATAAAATGTTTAGAATTATCAATTTTTTATATGTAATTAAAAAAAATGCTATCTCGAGTATACACGACTCGAAACTGATGGAGAATCAAATATGGAACCTGATTATATACAAAAATAATTGCATAACGATGAAACAAGACGTGCTGGTTTTTTTTGAGCTTATCACCAAAAAGGCAGTGAACTTTGAAACTGCGTCATGACCTGTAACTACTAGAAAAACCTGCAACTACTAGAAAAACCTGTTTGTACGGGGGCCCCAGCAAATCCAGACGAGCAACTCTACTATAATTAACGGTCATTATAACTAGGGCATTGGGGATGAGGTCAATCATGGAGCCACACTTATTATACCTTTCGACTCTTTTGAACAAAAGAGTATCACGTATCACGGGGACTATTTGAAAACCTCGATCCAGTATCACGGGGATTGTAAGGGGACTGGGTAGCAGAAAAAGGTACGGGAGGAAGACTGGATGTTCTCCACAGAATTTTGACCTTTAAAAAGGCACAAAGACTTTTAATTTCCAATCGAAGTAGCCCCCTCTCAAGTTTCTGCAAATACCCCTTCAAAACAAAACGACCGAAGAAAAATAGTTTTTTTGGTCTTTTGCCGGACCCGTTTTGGGGGACCCAATAATTTTCTTTGCTGTTTTTCCTTCTGTATTGGGATCTATTCTTCGAAGACAATGAATGATGTGTTAGGATGCCAGAAGGAAACACAAGATACTTCAAGGCTACGACAGGAGCTAAATAGGGCTGTATCTCGTCGGCACTGCTATATCCTGACAGAGGACCCCATAATCCGAAGCTGCATCGGTTTATGACATTCACATGGTAAAAACATAAACAGTAGAGCTGGCCTTCACTGATGACATAGCAAAGCATCAAGAGTACCTTAATTGCATAAAGGCGGCAGTGGAACAGTTTGGCCTGGGAATAAACGTTGACAAACAAGGAGTATGGCTAATATTGGCTCCCTGAAACCTCAAGTGTGGCTTCTCAAACTGTTGAACAGGTAACTGAACTCAAGTATCCGGCTTGCAAAGAAGTTTTTGCCCGGGTCCAGGCAAAATATGAAATAGGTTATAACTCCTAAAACTAGAATCAGATCAAAAACAAAGTTAACTAATAGAACCGCCTTGTTCAAAAACCCTATATAAGAAACTTATAGTCCCTTGGCTTGAACAACAAGGGAAATATACTGGCTTGAAAATCAAGAAAAGTGGCTGTAACCACGATATTCTGCGTATACGGCATTTTTTCCCCTCAGATAGCAGGACACTGAAACATCCTAGATAGCTGTTTAATGGCTCATTTTAAAGGAAATGGATGGGGTTAAACACATTTTGTAATTACAAAAAAGTTTTTTTTAATATAAAATGATTTTTGCACGAAAAAACTGCATTTTCATGGTCAAGATTGATGAATGACGTCAAAATCGTAGGTAGTGGTATAGAGAGCTGTGTAATGGCTCATTTTAAAGGAAATTGCTGTATACAGAAACCTTTTGTAATCAACAAAATTAACTTTAATATAAAATAATTTTAATATTAATAATTTTTGACGAAAAACTGTGTTTTAGTATTATATTAAAAGACGATCATTAGAAGAACAAACCGTCGTATACATTGGACTTAGTTAGCTGCCTGATTTATATTAAAGAATTACGTAAGGGATCGATTAATTATAAATGGGGATTATGTAAGTTTCATTAGTATCATGACTGCAGAGATAACTGAGACCCCTAGTAAAGAAAAAACCATGGCACATATTGGACTTAGTTGTCTTAGAAGAATTGTCCTAAACACCGGGGAATGTGAACACGAAGTAAGGAACAGGATAGGTTGAGCAGGTGACACTTTTACAAGACTCCAGCAAGTTTGAATTCCCAGAAATACCTTTTAAGTCTGAAGTTGAAATTTTTCAATAGTAACATTCCTCGCAACAGCTCACAAAACTGGCACCTGAGCCAATAGTTAGAGTAAAGATTACTGTGAATTGAGAGCATTTGTTTGCGTCGTAATCTAAGCATCCACGCGGTACAGCGAGTCACGAACAAACGAGACTGTGAAAAACTTCACGTCACAACCCTTAATCATAGACACGATAGAATAGCGCAAATGAAGGTGTCTAGCACACGTCATCAGAAGGCCTGAAACTTGGCTCCCCAAAGCTGTTACCCTGTGGCAGATTGTTGGATCCAGACAAAGAGGCAGGCGAAATAATTCCCTCAAAATCAGCTTTACCAACAATCTTCAAAATCTTCTAGTATCAGTGCAACTCAAGTAGGAAGACGTGTGGGCTGCGGCACACCGTAATATTAAATAGTGGCCGTTCTTCGATACTCTGAGTGCCTTTGTAGACGCACTTGGACATAAGTTCTAAGGTAATTAGGACTCGCTTAGCTTAAGAGCTCAATTTTTCGTGCGGTGGGACCATCCCTACAAAGATGGAAAGCCAAATAAACAAATAAGGTGAATAGACTACCACATCTTTATTCTGAAGGAGCTGCAGCAATTAGTGTTGGTCATGTGTTTCATTAATTAAATTCATGCACCACACGTTATACAAATGACTAAGTATCGTGAAAAACCCCGCTTATCTTTATTTTATTTTATTTTTTTTAGCCAATCTAAATCCTACTTTTAAAAGCCACGTGAATCCACTACTTATCGTTGAACAGACCTATGAAAAATAACTGACACAAGTCAGTCTTTTTATTACATAAATTATAAATTTCACACATGCTTAATATTCTCAGAAATTTGGGAGAAAAACAAAACAAGCCTTAGATTAAGAATATATTTTTTAAAATTAAACAAGAGTTTCGAAATACCACAGTTAAATTTAGTCTGTTGACACTAATCTCAATCGAGATAAGAAGTTTAGCACTATTTTTACTGAACTCTTGAAAAAGGGTTTCCATCAAGATATTTAAATAGCCGAAATATTTCGAATAAATAACCGAAATATATTCCAAGTATTTTAAAATATTTTGAAGGTCTTCATCGGAATATTTGAAATATTCAAATAACCTTTCCGTCATAACAAAAAGTCGTATGGTGAGTATAGCGCACATCTAGTTGACTTGAATCGACTTCATTACGCAATAATTATTATTATGAAGCGCAGATACAATTTCTTTTGAAACATAATCTTTATCCTTTTCGGCAATCGTGGGCTCCCAGAGACCGGAGCTAGAAATGGGGGAGGGCTTGAGCTTTTGGATTACCTGGTTGGGGAAGTTCTGACTTGGTGTAAACAGGGCTTAAGCCCTACATTCCAAACGAGAGGAAGAACAGAGATTTTGGATCTTTAATAATTTCTGGTAAAGGAACATGAAAGACTGGTAAAGGAATAGCATGTGAGTGATCTTCCATCATTCTTTGACCAAAGGACAATATCATTCAAAAAAGATATATCCCAGCGACAAAGTTCTTAGGGATACAATAAAAATGAACTGGAATAGCTATAGCCAAATGCTAGCCAAAAAACTTACCCACCTGCCCCCCCCAGCCCAGGAGTGACTGAAGAGTCTAAATAGAAGTGTCTAAATAGACAAGGAAACAGAAAGGCTTACAGAAAGCATGAAAAGTGCGTTTAAACAGGTAACCCCCCAAACACTTGTTGAAGAGGTGGACCAAAGGAGTAGCGGGCTCATAGCCTATTACTCCAACGGGGGCCCTAACCCATCATACAAGAGGCCTGTTACTTTAAGCTCTGCCCTACCCCACCATACAAGCGGCCTATTACTGAAAGCGGTGCCCTGTCCCGCCATACAAGCGACCTATTACTTTAAGCGGTGCCCTTTCCCACCATGCAAGCGACCTATTACTTTAAGCGATGCCCTGTCCCACCAAACAACAAGAGCCCTGTCATACCATACAAGCGGCCTATCATTCCAAGCAGACACACATCCTAACATTCCAAGCGGTCATTAGAGACATCAAGTCTGTCGACCATCTGACATGACGTTCTGGAGCAATAAGAAAAATTCTTGGAAACATTATTATCAGAGTTTTGTTAGCCAAGAATATCGTTCAATAATAGAAATGACTTGATGTAACATCATGCATAAAAAAAGAAGTTTTTATATGGATTTTAATAAATAATTAATAGAGATCTTTTTGTACTCTAATGGTATCGAACTGATTATTGATAATTGATTATGAGTACAACAGAGCAGGTATCATTATTGTAATGTAATGGCCCAGTGCACATCCGTTTTCCATTACCGGGCTTGCGCATGAGTTTGGGCCCCCACCTTCCCATCCAGGGCCCCGAGTCACCATCCAGAGCCCCCATGTCCTCACTTCAAGGCTCCGAGTCTTCCCAGGGCCCCGAGTCCCCCGGGCGCCCCCCCTCCAGGACCCCAAGTTCTAGGCCATACCCCACCCTCAAACCCCCCAACTTTTTTTTACATAGAGTTTCTTTGTAACCTTTTCCATGCTTTAAAATGACATGAAATCCATGATGAAAATAGTTATTGGATTTTTCCGTATGTGGCTGCGCACTGATATTCAAATGATTTCTGCAGTTTGGTCATGGTCTCAATGGTTTGGTCTTGATTTCTAGGGTTGCCCCTGAGTAGAGATGACCCTATAACTCGTGACGGGACTCCTTATATGGGCATAGAACCACGTGGTTAATGGGGTCAACGACCTCTTTCTCCAGGTGTGTTTTTGGTCAAGTGCCAGCTCTTAGCGAATGTCATGCCGTCCCGGAATTTGGAACACCTGTGCTGACAGTCATTAATCAAATTGTTTCCAGGGAATGTCCGACAGATGACGTCAAGTTAATTAATGTCTTTACATTTCCAAAGAGAATTGTCTCCGAGACAAAGTTTAAAGTCTGACAGATGATGTCATGATTGATGGATTGACACGAAAGGGGAATTAATTTGTTGCTCTAAAGAGAATTGATTCACGAAAGGGAAATTAATTTGGACTTCTAACAAGAGAATCATTTCCGAGCAAACGTTTTGATCTTAGCGCGCGAAAAGGTTTCCAAATAATTGAAATAAGCCAGCGCAGGGATGCCAAACAATAGGAACATGCCGAAATTCCGTTTAGGGATAATTTGGGCGAAACTGTTTTAGACAGGTTATGGAATTATTTCGGCGAAACAGCTAGAGACATTTTAAAAGATGATTTTTGAAGAGATTTTGGAAGAGGTTTTGAGTGTGGTCGTTATAATACACAAGTTTCAATTGAACAGTTTTGTGAGGTCCTCTACCCCAACCCCAAAGCCTTCTCATACCCCACCCCAACCCCGATGGAAGCCGCCGGTCCTCAAAGGCCCCCCAAGCTCTCAAAGGACCACCGGACCCCCAAAGGCCCACCCAGACCCTCAAAGGCCATCCCCCAGACCCCCAAAGGACCAACGGGGCCCCAAAGGCCCTCCACCGGTCCCCAAATGTCCCCCAGGCCCTCAACTGCCCCCCGGACCCCCAAAGGCCCACCCTGTGCCCCCAAAGGCCCTTCCGGATCCTCAAAGGCCCCCCAGGCTCCCAAAGGGCCCCCGGAACCCCCAAAGACCCTCCCCCGGTCCCAAAAGGTCCACCGGGCTCCCAAAGGGCCCCCGGACCCCCAAAGACTCCTGAGCCCCCATTATAATACTTTTTTAAGGCTTTATTATATCTTTTCAGAACAAATTATTATTTTAGGGAATTATTTCGGCGAAACAGTTAGAGGCATTTTAAAATAGGATTTTTGAAGAGATTTTAGAAGAGGATTTGAGTTTGGTCGTTATAATATACAAGTTCCATTTGAACAGTGTTGTGAGGTCCTCTACCCAACCTCAAAGGGTTCCGATCCCCCTACCCCAACCCCAAAGGAAGCCACCGGTCCTCAAAGGTCCTCTGGGCTCCCAAAGGGCCCATCGGCCCTCAAGGTTCCCCCAGACTCCCCCCCCCGGGCCCAAAGGGCCCCTTCCCTCCTCCCCGCCCCTCCTCTCCTCTCCTCCTCCTCCCCTCCCCCTCCTCCTCCTCCTCCTCCTCCTCCCCTCCTCCTCACTCCTCCTTGCCCCCCTCCCCCTTCCCTCCCCCATTTTTATACTTTTTTTGTGCATTGAAACACAGAACGACCCTCTCCCCCCGGCCCCGCCCCCCTCCAAAGGTCTGATTTTTCAAAGTTCATTTTGAATATCCTTCATTGAAATGCAAGAGTTGGAATATTTCAGTAGTGTTTGGTTGTGGTCTACCTTGTCACAGTTACATTTTCTTGATTTTTCAAAGTTCATTTTGAATTTCTTTTGTTGAAATGCAAGAGTTGGAATATTTCAGTAGTGGGTTGTGATTTACATTGTCACAGTTACATTTTCTTGATTTTTCAAAGTTCATTTTGAATTTCCTTCATTGAAATGCAAGAGTTAGAATATTTCACTAGTGTTTGGTTGTGGTTTACCTTGTCACAGTTACATTTTCTTAATTTTTCAAAGTTCATTTGGAATTTCTCTCGTTGAAATGCAAGAGTTGGAATATATCAGTAGTGTTTGGTTGTTGTTTACATTGTCACAGTAACATTTTCTTGATTTTTCAAAGTTCATTTTGAATTTCTTTTGTTGAAATGCAAGAGTTGGAATATTTTAGTAGTTTTTGGTTGTGTTTTACCTTGTCAAAGTTACATTTTCTTAATTTTTCAAAGTTCATTTTGAATTTCTTTTGTTGAAATGCAAGAGTTGGAATATTTAAGTAGTGGGTTGTGGTTTACCGTATCACAGTTACATTTTCTTGATTTTTCAAAGTTCATTTTGAATTTCTCTCGTTGAAATGCAAGAGTTGGAATATTTCAGTAGTGTTTGGTTGTGGTTTACCTTGTTATAGTTACATTTTCTTGATTTTTTCAAAGTTCATTTAGAATTTCTTTCGTTGAAATGCAAGAGTTGGAATATTTCAGTAGTGTCTGGTTATGGTTTACCTTGTCACAGTTTCATTTTCTTGATTTTTTAAATTTCATTTTGAATTTTATTCGTTGAAATGCAAGAGTTGGAATATTTCAGTAGTGGTTGGTGGTGGTTTACCTTGTCACAGTTACATTTTCTTGATTTTTCAAAGTTCATTTTGAATTTCTTTCGTTGAAATGCAAGAGTTGGAATATTTCAGTAGTGTTTGGTTGTGGTTTACCGTGTCACAGTTACATTCTCTTGATTTTTTAAAGTTCGTTTCGAATTTTTTTCGTTGAAATGCAAGTTGGAATATTTAAGTACCGTTCGGTTGTGGCTTACAGTGTCAAAGTTACATTTTAATGATTTTTCAAAGTTCATTTTGAATTTCTTTCATTGAAATGCAAGAGTTGGAATATTTCAGTAGTGTCTGGTTATGGTTTACCTTGTCACAGTTACATTTTCTTGATTTTTCAAAGTTCATTTTGAATTTCATCATTGAAATGCAAGAGTTGGAATATTTCAAAAGTGTTTGGTTGTGGTTTACCTTGTCACAGTTACATTTTCTTGATTTTTCAAAGTTCATTCTGAATTTCTTTCTTTGACATGCAAGTGTTGGTATATTTGAGTAGTTTTTGGACGTGGTTTTCCTTGTCACAGTTACATCTTCTTGATTTTTCAATGTTCATTTTGAATTTCTTTAGTTGAAATGCAAGAGTTGGAATATTTCAGTAGTGTTTGGTTGTGGTTTACCTTGTCACAGTTACATTTTCTTGGTTTTTCATAGTTCATTTTGAATTTCTTTTGCTTAAATGCAAGAGTTGGAATATTTCAGTAGTGTTTGGTTGTGGTTTACCTTGTCACAGTTACATTTTCTTGATTTTTCAAAATTCATTTTGAATTTCTTTCGTTGAAATGCAAGAGTTGGAATATTTCAGTAGTGTTTGGTGTTGGTTTACCTTGTCACAGTTACATTTTCTTGATTTTTCAAAGTTCATTTGGAATTTCTTTCGTTGAAATGCAAGAGTTGGAATATTCCAGTAGTGTTTAGTTGTGGTGTACCTTGTCAGAGTCACATTTTCTTGATTTTTCAAAGTTCATTTTGAATTTATTTCATTGAAATGCAAGAGTTGGAATATTTCAGTAGTGTTTTGTTATGGTTTACCTTGTTACAGTTACATTTTATTTATTTTTCAAAGTTCATTTGTAATTTTTTTAGTTGAAATGCAAGAGTTGGAATATTTCAGTAGTGTTTGGTTGTGGTTTACCGTGTCACAGTTGATTTCTCTTGATTTTTCAATACTCATTTAGAAATTTCACTGTTGAAGATCAATTTTTGAATTCTTTTAGTAGTTTTCTGTTGTGTATTACATTGTAGCTGTTACTATTTCTCGATATTTCAAAAATCTTTTTTATATTATTTCGTTGAAATGAAATATTATGAATATTTCAGTAGTGTTTGGTTGTGGTTTACCTTGTCAGAGTCACATTTTCTTGATTTTTCAAAGTTCATTTTGAATTTCTTTCATTGAAATGCAAGAGTTGGAATATTTCAGTAGTGTTTGGTTTTGGTATACCTTGTCACAGTTACATTTTCATGATTTTTCAAAGTTCATTTTGAATTTCTTTCGTTGAAATGCAAGAGTTGGAATATTTCAGTAGTGTTTGGTTATGGTATACCTTGTCACACTTACATTTTCCTGATTTTTCAATGTTCATTTTGAATGTCTTTCGTTGAAATTCAAGAGTTGGAAGAATTCAGTAGTGTCTTGGTGTTGCTGACCTTGTTACACTTACATTTTCTTGATTTTTCAATTTTCATTTCGTATTTCTTTCGTTGAAATGCAAGATTTTGAATATTTCAGTTGTGTTTCGTCGTGGTATACCGTGTCAAAGATACATTCTCAAGATTTTTAAAAGTTCATTCGTTATTTAATAAGTTGAAATTCTAGATATTTAATTTTTCAGTAGTGTTTTGTTGTTGTTTAACTTTTCAAAGTTACATTACCTTTATTTTTCAAAGTTCATTTTGAATTTCTTTCGTTGAAATGCAAGAGTTGGAATATTTCACTAGTGTTTGGTTGTGGTTTACCTTGTCACAACTACATTTTCTTGATTTTTCAAACTTCATTTGAATTTCATTCGTTGAAATGCAAGAGCTTGAATATTTCAGTTGAGTTTGCTTGTGGTTTAACTTGTCACAGTTACTTTATCTTTATTTTTCAAACTTCATTTTGAATTTATTTAGTTGAAATGCAAGAGTTTGATTATTTCAGAAGTGTCTGGCTCTGGTTTACCTTGTCACAGTTTCATTCTCTTGATTTTTCAAAGTTCATTTTGAATTTCATTCGTTGAAATGCAAGAGTTGGAATATTTCAGTAGTGTTTGGTTGTGGTTTACCTTGACACAGTTACAGATTAGTTAAATTAAAAAGTTCGTTTAGAATTACTTTAGTATAAATTAACGATTTGGAATATTTCAGCAGAGTTTCGTCATTTTTTAACATGTCAAAGTTACATTTTCAAAATTGTTCAAAGTTCATTTTGAATTTTTTTCACTGAGAAGCAATAGTTGGACTATCTCTCAAGTGTTTGGTTGTGGTTTAACTTGTATAAGTTAATTTTTATTGTTATATCATAGTTCATTTTGAATATCATAAGTTTAAATGAAATAGTTTGAATATTTAAGTAGTTTTTAGGTGTTTTTTACCTTGTCACAGTTGCATTTCTTGATTTTTTCAAAGTTCATTTGAATTTCTTTCATTGAAATGCAATAGTTGGAATATTTAAGCAGAGCTTGGTTGTGGTTTACCTTGTCACAGTTAAATTTTCTTGATTTTTTCAAATTTCATTTTGAATTTCTTTCATTGAAATGCAAGAGTTGGAATATTTCAGTAGTGTTTGGTTTTGGTTTACCTTGTCACAGTTACATTTTCTTGTTTTTTCAAAGTTCATTTTGAATTGCTTTCGTTGAAAAGCAACAGTTGGACTATTTAAGTAGCGTTCGGTTATGGTTTAAAGTGTCACAGTTAAATTTTAATTATTTTTCAAAGTTCATGTTGAATTTCTTTCTTTGTATTGCACGATTTGTACTCTTTCAGTTGTGTTTGGTTGTGATTTACATAATCACAGTTACATTTTCTTGATTTTTCAAAGCTCATTTTGAATTTCTTTCGTTGAAAAGCAAGAGTTGGACTATTTCAGTAGTGTTTGGTTGTGGTTTACCTTGTAACAGTTACATTTTATTGATTTTTCAAAGCTCATTTGAATTTCTTTCGTTGAAAAGCAAGAGTTAGAATATTTCTCTAGTTTTTGTTTTTGGTTTACAGTGTCACAGTTACATTTTATTTATTTTTAAAAGTTCATTTTTAATTTATATATTTGAAATGAAATATTTTTAATATTTATTTAGTGTTTTGTTCTTGTATTAAATTTTCAAATATAATTTTAATTGATTATTAAAATATAATTAATAATTTATTTAATTGAAATTAAAGACTTGGAATATTTCAGTAGTGTTTGGTTGTGGTTTACCTTGTCACAGTTACATTTTCTTGATTTTTCAAAGTTCATTTTGAATTTCTTTCATTGAAATGCAAGAGTTGGAATATTTCACTAGTGTTTGGTTTTGGTTTACCTTGTCACAGTTACATTTTCTTGATTTTTTCAAAGTTCATTTTTAATTTCTTTCGTTGAAATGTAAGAGTTGGAATATTTCAGTAGTGTATGGTTATGGTATACCTTGTCACAGTTACATTTTCTTGATTTTTCAATGTTCATTTTGAATTTCTTTCCTTGAAATGCAAGAGTTGGAATATTTCAGTAGTGTTTTGTTAGTGTTTAACTTGTCACATTTACATTTTCTTGAGTTTTCAAAGTTCATTTTGAATTTCGTTCGTTGAAATGCAAGAGTTGGAATATTTCATTAGTGTTTGGTTGTGGTTTACCTTGTCACAGTTACATTTTCTTGATTTTTCAAAGTTAATTTTGATTTTCATTCGTTGAAATTCAAGAGTTGTAATATTTCAGTAGTGTTTGGTTGTGGTTTACCTTGTCACAGTTACATTTTCCTGATTTTTCAAAGTTCATTTTGAATTTCTTTCGTTGAAATGCAAGAGTTGGAATATTTCACCAGTGTTTGGCTGTGGTTTACCTTGTAACAGTTACATTTTCTCGATTTTTCAAAGTTCATTTTGAGTTTCTTTCATTGAAATGCAAGAGTTGGAATATTTCAGTAGTGTTTGGTCGTGGTTTACCTTGTCACAGTTACATTTTCTTGATTTTTCAAAGATCATTTTGAATTTCTTTATTTGAAATGCAAGAGTTGGAATATTTCAGTAGCGATCGGTTGTGGTCTAACTTGTCACAGTTACATTTTCTTGATTTTTCAAAGTTCATTTGAATTTCTTTTGTTGAAATGCAAGAGTTGGAATATTTCAGTAGTGTTTGGTTATGGTTTACATTGTCAAAGTTACATTTTCTTTATTTTTCCAAGTTCATTTTGAATTTATTTCGTTAAAATGCAAGAGTTTGAATATTTCAGTGGTGTTTTGTTTTGGTTTACCTTGTAAAATTAACATTTAAATTTTTTGTCAATGTTCATTTTTGAATATCTTTAGTTGAAATGCAAGAGTTGATCTATTAAAGAAGCTTATGACCGTTTTTTAACTAGCGACAGCTGAATTTTCGTGATTTTTCAATTTTCATTTGGATTTATTACATTGAAATTTAAGAGTTGGTCCTTTTCCAGTGAGTATGGTTAGGTTAGACTAGATTAAGTTAGGTTAGAATAGGTTAGGTTAGCCTACGTACGCTTCACGTAGGTTAGCTTAGGTTAGGTGAGAGACATGCGAAAAGTTAGGTGTAAGATTAGGTTAGGTTAGGTTAGATTAAGTTAGGTTAGGTTAAGTTAGGTTAGGCTAGGTTAGCCTACGTACGCGCGCGTACGTAGGCTAACGTAGTAATTAACGTACTAATGCGTACGTAGGCGTCGCATGTCTCTCACCTAACCTAAGCTAACCTACGTGAAGCGTACGTAGGCTAACCTAACCTATTCTAACCTAACTTAATCTAGTCTAACCTAACCATACTCACTGGAAAAGGACCAACTCTTGCATTTAAACTAAAGAAATTCAAATGAACTTTGAAAAATCAATAAAATTTAACTGTGAAAAGGTAAAACATAGGTATACACTAATTAAATATTCAAGATCTAGCTTTTCAACGATAGAAATTCAAAAATTAACTTTGGAAAATCGAGAAAATGTAACTGTGACAAGGTAAACCACAACAAGACAACACTGAAGTATTCCAACTCTTTAATTTCAAAGAAAGAAATTCAAAATGAACTTGTAAAAATAAAGAAAATGTAACGTTGAAATGGTAAACCAAAAGAAAAAACTCTGAAATATTCCAACTCTTGCATTTCAATGAAAGAAATTCAAATGAACATTGAAAAATCAATAAAATGTAACTGTGACAAGTTAAACCACAACCGATCGCTACTTAAATATTCCAACTCTTTCATTTCAACGAAATAAATTCAAATTAAATTATAATTAAATATTCCATGTAACTTTTACTTTTTAATACACATGATAACTCTAATTAAATAGTCCAAATAATGCTTTTCAACGATAAAAATTCAAAATGAACTTTCATTATTCTTTTATATGTAAATCTGCCCAGTTCAAACAGAACCAAACACACATAAAATATTCCAACTCTTGCATTTCAAGGAAAGAAATTCAAAATGAACATTGAAAAATCAAGAAAATGTAACTGTGACAACGTATACCATAACCATACACTACTGAAATATTCCAACTCTTGCATTTCAACGAAAGAAATTCAAAATGAACTTTGAAAAATCAAGAAAATGTAACTGTGACAAGGTAAACCACAACCAAACACTACTGAAATATTCCAACTCTTTAATATAAAAGATATAATTTAAATTTGAAAAATTAAATATAATTTTAATGTAACTGTTAAAATTTAAACCAAAAACAAACTCTAATTAAATATTAAAACTATTGCATTTCAAATATAGAAATTAAAAATTAAATATGAAAAATAAAGAAAATGTAACTGTGACAATGTAAACCACAACCAAACACTACTGAAATATTCTAACTCTTGCTTTTCAACGAAAGAAATTCAAATGAGCTTTGAAAAATCAATAAAATGTAACTGTTACAAGGTAAACCACAACCAAACACTACTGAAATAGTCCAACTCTTGCTTTTCAACGAAAGAAATTCAAAATGAGCTGTGAAAAAACAAGAAAATGTAACTGTGATAAGGTAAACCATAACCAAACACTACTGAAATAGTCCAACTCTTGCATTACAATGAAAGAAATTCAAAATAAACTTTGAAAAATCAAGAAAATTTAACTGTGACAAGTTAAACCACAACCAAACGCTACTGAAATAATCCAACTCTTGCATTTCAACGAAAGAAATTCAAAATTAACTTTGAAAAATCAAGAGAATGTAACTGTGACAAGTTAAACCACAACCAAACACTTCTTCAATATTCCATCTCTTGATTTTCAACGAAATAAATTCAAATGACCATTGAAAAATCAAGAGAATGTAACTGAGACAATTTAAAAAACAAAAAAACTCTGCTGACATAGACAACAAAGGGCTTTACCTTTTCAGATATAAAGTATTAAATTGAAAATTCAAGAAATGTAAAAATGACATTTTAATCCACAAGCTAACACTAAAGTAATGATACAGCACTTGCCATACATCTAATGACTTTCAAAAATGAGCTTTGAAAATCGAGAAAATGTCATTTTGACAATGTACTCACCAACAAAACACAAGAGAAATCTTCAAACTATTTCTTTTCAATGAAAGAAATTCAAAATGAACTTTGAAAAATCAAGAAAATGTACCTGTGACAAGGTAAACCACAACCAAACACTGCTGAAATATTCCAACTCTTGCATTTCAACGAAAGAAATTCAATACGAACTTTGAAAAATCATTAAAATGTAACTGTGGCAAGGTAAACCACAACCAAACACTACTGAAATATTCCAACTCTTGCATTTCAACGAATGAAATTCAAAATGAACTTTGAAAAAATAAGAAAATGCAACTGTGACAAGGTAAACCATAACCAGACACTACTGAAATATTCCAACTCTTGCATTTCAACGAAAGAAATTCAAAATGAACTTTGAAAAATCAAGAAAATGTAACTGTGACAAGGTAAACCAAAAGCAAACACTACTGAAATATTCCAACTCTTGCTTTTCAACGAAAGAAATTCAAATGAAGTTTGAAAAATCAAGAAAATGTAACTGTGACAAGGTAAACCACAACCAAACACTTGTGAAATATTCCAACTCTTGCATTTCAACGAAAGAAATTCAAAATTAACTTTGAAAAATCAAGAGAATGTAACTTTGACATGGTAAACCACAACATAACATTACTGAAATATTCCAACTCTTACATTTCAACGAAAGAAATTCAAAATGAACTTTGAAAAATCATGAAAATGTAACTGTGACAAGGTAAACCACAACCAAACACTACTGAAATAGTCCAACTCTTGCATTTCAACGAAAGAAATTCAAAAGGAACTTTGAAAAATCAGGAAAATGTAACTGTGACAAGGTAAACCATAACCATACACTACTGATATATTCCAACTCTTGCATTTCAACGAAAGAAATTCAAAATGAACATTGAAAAATCAAGAAAATGTAACTGTGACAAGGTAAACCATAACCAAACACTACTGAAATATTCCAACTCTTGCATTTCAGTGAAAGAAATTCAAAATGAACTTTGAAAAATCAAGAAAATGTGACTCTGACAAGGTAAACCACAACCAAACACTACTGGAATATTCCAACTCTTGCATTTCAACTATAGAAATTAAAAATGAACTATGAAAAATCACTAAACTGAATCTTTGACAATTTAAAACAAAACAATGAGCTTCTTATATTTACAAAATCTTTATTTTCAACTAAAAAAATTCAAAAAGAACTTTGAAAAATCATGAAATTTATCCATTGAAGATTTATACAACAGCAAGAAAAAACATACAAAGAACAAATCTTGATTATCAACAAAAAAAATTCAAAATGAATTTGAAAAATCAAGAAAATGTAACTGTAACAAGGTAAACCACAACCAAACACTACTGAAATATTCCAACTCTTGCATTTCATTGAAAGAAATTCAAAATGAACTTTGAAAAATCAAGAAAATGTAACTCTGACAAGGTAAACCACAACTAAACACTACTGGAATATTCCAACTCTTGCATTTCAACGAAAGAAATTCCAAATGAACTTTGAAAAATCAAGAAAATGTAACTGTGACAAGGTAAACCACAACCAAACACTACTGAAATATTCCAACTCTTGCATTTCAATGAAAGAAATTCAAAATGAATTATGAAAAATCAAGAAAATGTAACTGTGACAACGTAAACCACAACCAAACACTCCTCAAAAATTCCAAATCGTGCATTACAACTAAAGAAATTCAAAATGATCTTTGAAATATCAAGAAAGTGTAACTGTGACAAGGTAAACCACAACCAAACACTACTGAAATATTCCATCTCTTAAATTTCAACGAAAGAAATTCAAAATGAACTTTGAAAAATCAAGAAGATGTAACTGTGACAAGGTAAACCACAACCAAACACTACTGAAATATTCCAAC